>NW_026111986.1:0-268274 GCF_024679095.1 Eriocheir sinensis
TTCTCATTACAAAAATCATTACATTTCATTATTCATCTGTGTATATGTATATAAAATGCATCTTGTTTCACAAATTTCACATATTCTGTGTATTTATTTTACTACGATTTACATTTTCATTTGTGGGTGTATATATATTTTATACATTTACATTATTTAAAGAGTATTTTTATATATATTTTATACAAATTTATGTTAATTTAAGTGTATTTATTTTGTATTTTCATTCAATTTCATTATTTTATGTGTATTTTGTATATGTATTTTTACAAATTTCATTTTTATGTATTTTGTATATTTATTTTCACACAAATTTAACTTATTTTGTGTATTTTTATATAGTTTATACAAATTTATTGTTATTTATGTGTATTTTGTATATGTATTTTCATACATATACACATTCTTTTATTGATACTTTAATTATTTATTTTGGACACGAATTTACATTATTTAATGTGTATTTTGTATATATATTTATACGTATTAACAACATTTCATGTGTATTTTGTATATATTTCTATAGAAATCTACGTTATTTTATGTATTCCTATATATATTTTCATTATACAAATCTACATTATTTTATGTGTATTTGTATATATATTTCATTATAAATTTGCCTTATTTTTAAGTTTATTTTATATATATTTTCATTCAAATTCAAATCATTTTATGTGTATATATTTATTTGTATTTACGTTATTTTATGTGTATTTTCTATATATATATTTTCATTCAAAATTACATTATTTTATCGGTATTTTGTTCATTTATTTCGATACGAATTTAGATTATTTCATGTGTATTTTCTATACATATACGTAAATACGTATAAAAATATATATACAAAATACATATAAATTTATGTAAATAAGTATAAAAATATATATATCAAATACACCTAAAAAAATGAAAATTCGTATCAAAATAAATACATAAAATTCCGATAAAAGAACGTGTATTTGAAGGAAAATAAATATACAAAATACACATAAAATTACGAAAATTTGAATAAAAATATATACAAAAATACACACAATTAATTTCAATTTGTATGAAAATAGATATACAAAATACACATATAATTAGTTAAATTTGTATTTAAATACATGTACAAAATTCACATAAAATAATGTAAATTTGTATGAAATGAAAACAAATTAACATAAAATAACGTACATTGGTATAAAATAGATATACAAAATATACATAGAATAATTTAAAATCGTATCAAAATAAATACACAGAATATCAATAAAATAACGTAATTTTGTATGAAAATAAAGATGCAAAATACCCATAAAATAAAGCATATTTTTATATAAATACATATACAAAAATACACATAGAATAGCTAAATATGTATTAAAATTAATATACAAAATGCACGTACAATAAGGTAAATTTGTATTGAAAAAATATGCAAAATGCACATAAAACAATGTATATTTGTTTCAAAATATATATAATGAATACATAAAATAACGTATATTTTATAGAAATATATATACAAAATACACATGAAATGACGTAAATACGTTTAAAAATATATATACACAATACACATTAAATAATGTAAATTCGCATCAAAATAAATAAACAAAATATCAATAAAAGAATGTGTATTTGTATGAAAATAGATATACAAAATACACATAAAATATTGTAAATGTGAATAAAACTCTACCCAACAATACACAAAAAATAATTTAAATTTGTATAAAATATATATACAAAATACACATGAAATTAGGTAAATTTCTATTGAAATACATATACAAAATACACATAAAATAATGTAAATTTGAATGAAAATATATAAACAAATACACTTAAAATAACGAAAATTTGTATGAAATATATATAGAAAATACATTAAATAATGTAAATATATAAAAAATATATACAAAAACACAAATAGATTTATTTATAATAGTATCAAAATAAATACACAGAATATTAATAAAATAATTTAAATTTGTATGAAAATAAAGATGCAAAATACTCATAAAACAACGCATTTTTTATGAAAATATATATACCAAAATGCACATAAAATATTTAAATTTGTATTACAATAAATATACAAAATGCACATACAATAAGGTAAATTTGTATTGAAATAGATATGCAAAATACATATAAAACAATGTAAATTTGTTTCAAAATATACATACGAATACACATAAAATAACGTAGATTTCTATAAAATATATATACAAAATACACATAAAATGAAGTAAATACGTATAAGAAAATGTATACAAAATACACATAAAATAATTTAAATTCGTATCACAATAAATAAACTAAATGCCAATAAAAGAATGTTTACTTGTATAAATATAAATATACAAAATACACATAAAATAACGTAAAATTGTATAAAACTATATACAAAAATAAACAAAAATAATTAAATTTGTATGAAAATAGATATACAAAAGACACATAAAATAAGCTAAATTTGAATTGAAATAAATATAGAAAATACATAAAATAATGTAAATATGTATCAAAATATATATTCAAAAACACATATAATAACGTAAATTTGTATAAAAATATATAAACAAAATACACATTAAATAATGTAAATACGTATAAAAGATATGTACGTAATGTAAAAATTTATAAAATTAAAGATGCAAAATACCCATAAAATATCTCATATTTAAAAAAAAATATATACAAAAATACACATAAAATAATTAAATTTGTATTAAAATAAATATACAAAATACACATACAATAAGGTAGATTTTTATTGAAATAGATATGCAAAAAACACATAAAATAATGATTTTTTTTTTCAAAATATATACGAATACACACAATAAAATTACGTAAATTTTTATAAAAAATATATATACAAAATACACATAAAATAATGTAAATACATAGAAAAATATATATACAAAATACACATAAAATAATGTAAATTCGTATCAAAATAAATAAACAAAATTTCCTCTAAAAGAATGTATATGTGTAGGAAAATATATATACAAAATACAAATAAAAAAAAAAAATTGTATAAAAATAATACAAAAATACACAAAAATAATTTAAATTTGTTTGAAAATAGATATGCAAAATACAAATGAAATTAGGCAAATTTTTATTGAAATACATATACAAAATACACATAAAATAATGTAAATTTGTATGAAAATATATAAACAAATACACATAAGATAACGTAAATTTCCATAAAATATATGTACAAAATATACATTAAATAATGTAAATATGTCTAAAAATATATATACAAAATACACAGAATAACGTAAAATCGTATCAAAATAAATAAACAGACAATCAATAAAATAATGTAAATTTGTATGAAAATAAAGATGCAAAATACCCATATAATAACGCATATTTGTTTAAAAAAATATATATATATAAAAATACACATAAAATAAATAAATTTGCATCAAAATAAATATACAAAAGGCACATACAATAAAGAAAATTTTTATTGAAATAGATATGCGAAATACACATAAATAATGTAAATTTGTATCAAAATATATATACGAATACACATAAAATAGAGTAAATTTCTATGAAAATATATATTCAAAATACATAAAAATATATATATCAAATACACCTAAAATAATGAAAACTCGTATCAAAATAAATAAACAAAACTCCGATAAAAGAACGTATATTTGTAGGAAAATAAATATACAAAATTCACATAAAATTAAGAAAATTTGAATAAAAATATATACTAAAATACACAAAATTAATTTCAATTTGTATGAAAATAGATATACATAATACACATATAACTAGTTAAATTTGTATTTAAATACATGTACCAAATACACATAAAATAATGTAATTTTGTATGAAATGAAAACAAATTCACATAAAATAACATTCATTTGTATGAAATATATATACAAAATATACATAGAATAATGTAAAATCGTATCAAAATAAATACACAGAATATCAATAAAATAATGTAAATTTGTATGAAAATAAAGATGCAAAATACCCATAAAATAAAGCATTTTTTTATGAAAATACATATACAAAAATACACATAGAATAATTAAATTTGTATTAAAATTAATATACAAAATGCACGTACAATAAGGTAAATTTATATTGAAAAAATATGCAAAATGCACATAAAACAATGTATATTTGTTTCAAAACATATGTACGAATACACATAAAATAACATATATTTCTATAGAAATATATATACAAAATACACATGAAATGACGTAAATACGTATAAAAATATATATACACAATACACATTAAATAAAGTGAATTCGCGTCAAAATAAATAAACAAAAGACAATAAAAAATGTGTATTTGTATGAAAATAGATATACAAAATACACATAAAATATTTTAAATTTATATAAAACTTTTTTTTATAAAAATATATATATAAAAATAATAAAAAATTTAAATTTGTATTACAATAAATATACAAATTGCACATACAATAAGGTAGATTTATATTGAAATAGATATGCTAAATACATATAAAACAATGTAAATTTGCTTCAAAATATATATACCAATACACATAAAATAACGTAGATTACTATAAAAATATATATACAAAATACACATTAAATGAAGTAAATACGTATAAGAAAATGTATACAAAGTACACATAAAATAATTAAATTTGTATTAAAATAAATATACAAAATACACATACAATAATGTAAATCTATATTGAAATAGATATGCAAAAACAAAATAATGTAAATTTGTATCAAATCATACGAATACACACAATAAAATAACGTAAATTTTATGAAAATATATATAAAAAATACACATAAAATAATGTAAATACGTAGAAAAATATATATACAAAATACACATAAAATTATGTAAATTCTTATGAAAATAAATGAACAAAATTCCACTAAAAGAATGTATATTTGTTGGAAAATATAAATACAAAATACAAATAAAATAACTAAAATTTGTATAAAAATATATAAAAAATACATAAAAATAATTTAAATTTGTTTGAAAATAGATATGCAAAATAAACATAAAATTAGGCAAATCTGTATTGAAATACATATACAAATTACACATAAAATATTGTAAATTTGTATGAAAATATATAAACAAATACACATAAAATAGTTTAAATTTATATAAAATATATATATACAAAATATACATTAAATAATGTAAAATGTATAAAATATATATACAAAATACACATAGAATAATGTAAAATCGTATCAAAATAAATAAACAGAATATCAATAAAATAATGTAAATTTGTATGAAAATAAAGATGCAAAATACCCAAACAATAACGCATATTTTTACAAAAATACACATAAAATAATTAAATTTGTATTAAAATAAATATACAAAATACACATACAATATGGTAAATTTGTATTGAAATAGATATGCAAAATAAACATAAATAATGTAAATTTGTATCAAAATATATATACGAATACCCATTAAATAGAGTAAATTTCTATGAAAATATATATTCAAAACACAAATAAAATGATATAAATAAGTATAAAAATATACATATCAAATACACCTAAAATAATGTAAATTCGTATAAAAATAAATAAACAAAATTACGATAAAAGATGCAAGATACACATTAAATAATGTAAATATGTATAAAAAAATATATACAAAAAACAAATAGAATAATGTGAAATCGTATCAAAATAAATACACCGAATATTAATAAAATAATGTAAATTTGTATGAAAATAAAGATGCAAAAGTCCCATGAAATAGCGCATTTCTTATAAAAATATATATACCAAAATACACATAAAATATTTAAATTTGTATTGAAATAAATATACAAAATGCACATACAAAAAGGTAAATTTGTATTGAAAGAGATATGCAAAAATACATATAAAACAATGTAAATTTTTTTCAAAATATATATACGAATTCACATAAAATAACGTAGATTTCTATAAAAATATATATACAAAATACACATAAAATTAAGTAAATACGTATAAAAATAGATATACAAAATACACATAGAATAATGTGAAATTGTTTAAAAAAAAAAAACAATATAAATAAAATAATGTAAATTTGTATGAAAATAAAAATGCAAAATACCCATAAAATAAAGCATATTTTTATAAAAAAAATACATATACAAAAATACACATAGGATAATTAAATTTGTATTAAAATCAATATACAAAATGCATATACATTAAGGTAAATTTGTATTGAAAAAATATGCAAAATACACATAAAACAGTGTAAATTTATTTCAAAATCTATATACGAATACTCATAAATCAACGTAGATTTCTATAGAAATATATATACAAAATACACATCAAATGATGTAAACACGTATAAATATATATATATATATATATATATATATATATATATATATATATATATATATATATATATATATATATATATATATATATATATATATATATATATATATATATATATATATAGATAGATAGATAGATATAGATATAGATATAGATATAGATATATAGATATATAGATATATATATAAAATACACATTAAATAATGTAAATTCGCGTCAAAGTAAATAAACAAAATATCAATAAAAGAATGTGTATTTGTATGAAAATAGATATACAATATACACATAAAATCACCTAAATTTGTATAAAACTATATACAAAAATACACAAAAATAATTTTAATTTGTATGAAAATAAATATACAAAATACACATAAAATTAGGTAAATTTATATTGAAATACATTTACAAAATACACATAAAATAATGTAAATTTGAATGAAAATAAATAAACAAATA
Organism: Eriocheir sinensis; assembly: GCF_024679095.1. Classification (NCBI taxonomy): domain Eukaryota; kingdom Metazoa; phylum Arthropoda; class Malacostraca; order Decapoda; family Varunidae; genus Eriocheir; species Eriocheir sinensis. The sequence goes on from NW_026111986.1 coordinate 6,828, forward strand.
CACTTAAAATAACGTAAATTTGTATAAAATATATATAAAAAATACATTTTAAATAATGTAAATATGTATAAAAGAATATATACAAAACACAAAGAGAAAAATATAAAATCGTATCAAAATAAATACACAGAATATTAATAAAATAATGTAAATATGTATGAAAATTAAGATGCAAAATACCCATAAAATAACGCATTTTTTATAAAAATATTTATACCAAGACACATAAAATATTTGAATTTGTATTAAAATAAATATACAAAATGCACATACAATAAGGTAAATTTGTATTGAAATAGATATGCAAAATACATATAAAACCATGTAAATTTTTTTAAAAATATATATACGAATACACATAAAATAACGTAGATTTCTATGAAAAAAAATATACAAAATACACATAAAATGAAGTAAATACGTATAAAAAAAGGTATACAAAATACACATAAAATAATGTAAACTCGTATCAAAATAAATAAACAAAATACTAATAAAAGAATGTGTATTGTATATATATAAATATACAAAATACAAATAAAATAACGTAAATTTATAAAACTATATGCAAAAAATAAAAGTAATTAAATTTGTGTGAAAATAGATATACAAAATACATGTGTATTTTGTATATTTATTTTCATAAATTGAAATTATTTTGTTTATTTTTTTATATATTTTCATACAAATTTTCGTTATTTAATGTGTATTTTGTATATTTATTTTTTCTACAAATATACGTTCTTTTATCTGAATTTTGTTTATTGAATTTGAAATGAATTTACCTTATTTTGTATATCTATTTTCATACAAATTAATATTCTGTGTATTTTTGTATATAGTTTTATATAAATTTACGTTATTTTATGTGTATTTTGTATATTTATATTTATACAAATACACATTCTTTTATTGGTATTTTGTATATTTATTTTGATACGAATTTACATTATTTTATGTGTATTTTGTATACATTTTTTTATACGTATTTATTTCATTTTATGTGTATTTTGTATATATATTTTATATAAATCTACGTTATTTTATGTGTATTCGTATATATATTTTGAAACAAATTTACATTGTTTTATATGTATTTTGCATATCTATTTCAATACAAATTTACCTTATTGTATGTGTTTTTTGTATATTTATTTTAATACAAATTTAATTTTGTTATGTGTATTTTGGTGTATATATTTTATAAATAAAAAATGCGTTATTTTATGGGTATTTTTTATAAATATTTTGATACAAATCACATTATTTATTTATTTTGTATACATTTCAATTCAAATTTAGCTTATTTTATCTGTATTTTGTATATCTATTTTCATACGAATTCAATTACTTGTGTATTTTGTATATAGTTTTATACAAATTTACGTTATTTTATGTACTGTATATTTATATTTATACAACACACATTCTTTTATTGGTATTTGTTTATTTATTTTGATACGAATTTTCATTCTTTTAGGTGTATTTTGTATACATTTTATACGTATTTACTTTTTATGTGTATTTTGTATATATATTTTAATACAAATTCGTTATTTTATGTATTATGTATATATTTTGAAACAAATTTACATTGTTTTATATGTATTTTGCATATCTATTTCAATACAGATTTACCTTATTGTATGTGAATTTTGTATATTTATTTTAATACAAATAAATTTTTTCATGTGTATTTTGGTATATATATTTTTATAAAAAATGCGTTATTTAATGGGTATTTTGCATCTTTATTTTCATACAAATTTACATTGTTTTATTAATTTTCTGTGTATTTATTTTGAAACGATTTTACATTATTCTATTTGTGTTTTTATATATTTTTTTTATACATATTTACATTATTTAAAATGTATTTTTTATATATATTTTATACAAATTTACGTTATTTTAAGTGTATTTGTTTATATATTTTCATTCAAATTTACATTATTTTATGTGTATTTTGTAAATGTATTTCAATACAAATTTACCTAATTTTATGTGTATTTTGTATATTTTAAAACAAATTTACGTTATTTTATGCGCATCTGTTAAAATATTTTGATACAAATTTACATTATTTTATGTATTTTGTATATATATTTCAATACAAATTTAGTTTATTTTATGTATATTTTATATATCTATTTTCATTTGTATCAAAATAAATAAACAAAATAGCAATAAAATAATGTAAATTTGTATGAGAAAACATATACAAATACACATAAAATAACGCAAATTTCTAAAAAAATATATGTACAAAAATGCACATAAAATAAAGTAAATTTGCAAATTTGTATTGAAATAGATATGCAAAATACATATAAAACAATGTAAATTTGTTTCAAAATATATATACGAATACACATAAAATAACGTAGATTTCTATAAAAATATATCCAAAATACACATAAAATGAAGTAAATACGTATAAAAAAATGAATACAAAAAATACATAAAAATCGTATTAAAATAAATAAACAAAATACCAGTAAAAGAATGTGTATTTGTAAAAATATAAATATACAAAATACACATAAAATATCGTAAATTTGTATAAAACTATATACAAAAATACACAGAAGTAATTAAATTTGTATGAAAATATATATACAAAATACAACTAAAATAAGCTAAATTTGAATTGAAATGTACATACAAAATACATAAAATAATGTAAATCTGTATCAAAATATTTACACAAATACATATAATAACGTAGATTTGTTTAAAAATATAATAAACAAAATACACATTAAGTAATGTAAATACGTATAAAAAGTATGTACAAAATACACATATAATCATGTAATTCGTATCAAAGTAAATAAACAAAATAGCAATAAAATAATGTAAATTTGTATGAGAAAACATATACAAATAACGCAAATTTCTATAAAAATATATGTACAAAAATGCACATAAAATAAAGTAAATTTGCAAAAAAATATATATACAAAACACACACTAAATAATGTAAATGCGTACATAAAATAACCTAAATTTGTATAAAACTATATACAAAAATATACAAAAATAATTTAAATTTGTTTGAAAAGAAATATACAAAATACACATAAAACTAGGTAAATTTGGTTTGAAATACATATACAAAATACACATCAAATAATGTAAATTTGAATGAAAATATATAAACAAATACACTTAAAATAACGTAAATTTGTATAAAATATATATGCAAGATACACATTAAATGATGTAAATGTATATAAAAAATATATATACAAAAAACAAAAAGAATAATGTAAAATCGTATCAAAATAAATACACAGAATATCAATAAAATAATGTAAATTTGTATGAAAATAAAGATACAAAATTCCCAAAAATTATCGCATTTTTTATAAAAAATATATTTACCAAAATACACATAAAATATTTAAATTTGTATTGAAATAAATACACAAAATGCATATACAGTAAGGTAAATTTGTATTGAAAGAGATATTCAAAATACATATAAAACAATGTAAATTTGTTAAAATATATATACGAATGAATACACATAAAATAAATATATATATATATATATATATATATATATATATATATATATATATATATATATATATATATATATATATATATATATATATATATATATATATATATATATATATATATATATATATATATATATATATATATATATATATATATATATATATATATATATATATATATATATATATATACAAAATACATATCAAATAATGTTAATTCGTGTCAAAATAAATAAACAAAATATCATGAAAAGAATATGTATTTGTATGAAAATAGATAGTAGATAATAAATTTGTATAAAATATATATGCAAGATACACATTAAATAATGTAAATATGTATAAAAAAGTATATACAAAAAACAAATAGAATAATGAAACATTTGAAACATTTGAAACATTTATTAATAGCCTATATAAGCAAGATGTAACATAGTATCAAAATAAATACACCGAATATTAATAAAATAATGTAAATTTGTATGAAAATAGAGATGCAAAATTCCCATAAAATAGCGCATTTCTTATAAAAATATATATACCAAAATACACATAAAATATTTAAATTTGCATTGAAATAAATATTCAAAATGCACATACAATAAGGGAAATTTATATTGAAAGAGATATGCAAAAATACATATAAAACAATGTAAATTTGTTTCAAAATATATATACGAATACAAATAAAAAAACGTAGATTTCTAAAAAAATATATTTACAAAATACACATAAAATTAAGTAAATACGTATAAAAAAATGTATACAAAATACACATAAAATAATGTAATTTCGAATTAAAATAAATGTAAATTTGAATGAAAATATAAAACAAATACACTTAAATAACGTAAATTTGTATAAAATATATATGCAAGATACATTAAATAATGTAAATGTGTAATGTACAAAAAATATATACAAAAACAAATAGAATAATGTAAAATCGTATCAAAATAAATACACAGAATATCAATAAAATAATGTAAATTTGTATGAAAATAAAGATGCAAAATTCTCAAAATTATCGCATTTTTATAAAATATATATTCTAAAATACACATAAAATATTTAAATTTTATTGAAATAAATATACAAAATGCATATACAGTAAGGTAAATGTGTATTAAAAGAGATATTCAAAAATACATATCAAATAATGTAAATTCGTGTCAAAATAAATAAACAAAATATCATGAAAAGAATGTGTATTTGTATAAAAATAGATAATAGATAATAAATTTGTATAAAATATATATGCAAGATACTCATTAAATAATGTAAATATGTATAAAAAAGTATATACAAAAAACAAATAGAATAATGTAAATTCGTATCAAAATAAATACACCGAATATTAATAAAATAATGTAAATTTGTATGAAAATAAAGATGCAAAATTCCATTAACATAGCGAATTTCTTATAAAATATATATACCAAAATACACATAAAATATTTAAATTTGTATTGAAATAAATATACAAAATGCACATACAATAAGGTAAATTTATATTGAAAGAGATATGCAAAAATACATATAAAACAATGTAAATTTGTTTCAAAATATATATACGAATACAAATAAAAAAACGTAGATTTCTATAAAAATATATATACAAAATACACATAAAATTAAGTAAATACGTATAAAAAAAATGTATACAAAATACACATAAAATAATGTAAATTCGAGTTAAAATAAATAAACAAAATACCAATAAAAGAATGTGTATTTGGATAAATATAAATATACAAAATACATATACAAAATAAACATAAAATAAGGTAGATTTGTAATAAAATATATGTACAAAATACACATAAAATAATGTAAATTTATATGAAAATATATATACAAATACACATAAAATTCCATGAGTTTGTATAAAAATATATATTCAAAATAAATATTAAATAATGTACAAGCGTATAAAAATATATATACAAAGTACATATAAAATAATGTAAATTCGTATCAATATAAATCAACAAAACACCAATAAAATAATATATATTTGAATGAAAATAAATTTACAAAATACACATAACATAACTAAAATTTGTATTAAAATATATACAAAAATACATAGAAATAATTTGAGTTTGTATGAAAATAGATATACAAAATCTGATAATCTGATTTTATATTATTTTTATAAAATCTGAATTTTGTTTATTGAATTTGAAACGAATTTTTTCTTATTTATTATATCTATTTTCATACAAATTAAAATACTTCTGTGTATTTTTGTATATAGTTTTATATAAATTTACGTTATTTTATGTGTATTTTGTATATTTATATTTATACAAATACACATTCTTTTATTGGTATTTTGTATATTTATTTTAATACGAGTTTACATTATTTTATGTGTATTTTGTATACATTTTTTTATACGTATTTACTTCATTTTATGTGTATTTTGTATATATATTTTTATAGAAATCTACGTTATTTTATGTGTATTCGTATATATATTTTGAAACAAATTTACATTGTTTTATATGTAGTTTGCATATCTATTTCAATACAAATTTACCTTATTGTATGTGTTTTTTAAATATTTATTTTAATACAAATTTAATTTTTTTATATGTATTTTGGTATATATGGAGAGGTAAATTTGTATTGAAAGAGATATTCAAAAATACATATAAAACAGTGAAAATTTCTTTCAAAATATATATACGAATACACATAAAATAACGTAGATTTCTATAAAAATATTTACAAAATACACATAAAATGAAGTAAATACGTATAAAAAAATGAATACAAAATACACATAAAAATCGTATCAAAATAAATAAACAAAATACCAGTAAAAGAATGTGTATTTTTATAAATATAAATATACAAAATACACAAAAAATATCGTAAATTTGTATAAAACTATATACAAAAATACACAAAAGTAATTAAATTTGTTTGAAAATATATATACAAAATACAGCTAAAATAAGCTAAATTTGAATTGAAATGTACATACAAAATACATAAAATAATGTAAATCTGTATCAAAATATTTATACAAATACATATAATAACGTAGATTTGTTTAAAAATATATAAACAAAATACACATTAAGTAATGTAAATACGTATAAAAATATGTACAAAATACATATATAATCATGTAACTCGTATCAAAATAAATAAACAAAATAGCAATAAAATAATGTAAATTTGTATGAGAAAACATATACAAATAACGCAAATTTCTATAAAAATATATGTACAAAAATGCACATAAAATAAAGTAAATTTGCATAAAAATATATATACAAAACACACACTAAATAATGTAAATGCGTACATAAAATAACCTAAATTTGTATAAAACTATATACAAAAATATAAAAAAATAATTTAAATTTGTTTGAAAAGAAATATACAAAATACACATAAAACTAGGTAAATTTGGTTTGAAATAGATATACAAAATACACATCAAATAATGTAAATTTGAATGAAAATATATAAACAAAGACACTTAAAATAACGTAAATTTGTATAAAATATATATGCAAGATACACATTAAATGATGTAAATGTGTATAAAAAATATATATACAAAAAACAAAAACAATAATGTTAAATCGTATCAAAATAAATACACAGAATATCAATAAAATAATGTAAATTTGTAAGAAAATAAAGATACAAAATTCCCAAAAATTATCGCATTTTTTATAAAAAATATATTTACCAAAATACACATAAAATATTTAAATTTGTATTGAAATAAATACACAAAATGCATATACAGTAAGGTAAATTTGTATTGAAAGAGATATTCAAAAATACATATAAAACAATGTAAATTTGCTTCAAAATATATATACGAATACACATAAAATAAAGTACATTTCTATATATATATATATATATATATATATATATATATATATATATATATATATATATATATATATATATATATATATATATATATATATATATATATATATATATATATATATATATATATATATATATATATATATATATATATATATATATATATATATATATATATATATATATATATATATATATATATATATATATATATATATATATATATATATATATATATATATATATATATATATATATATATATATATATATATATATATATATATATCCAAAATAAATAAACAAAATATCATGAAAAGAATGTGTATTTGTATGAAAATAGATAGTAGATAATAAATTTGTATAAAATATATATGCAAGATACACATTAAATAATGTAAATATGTATAAAAAAGTATATACAAAAAACAAATAGAATAATGTAACATAGTATCAAAATAAATACACCGAATATTAATAAAATAATGTAAATTTGTATGAAAATAGAGATGCAAAATTCCCATAAAATAGCGCATTTCTTATAAAAATATATATACCAAAATACACATAAAATATTTAAATTTGCATTGAAATAAATATTCAAAATGCACATACAATAAGGGAAATTTATATTGAAAGAGATATGCAAAAATACATATAAAACAATGTAAATTTGTTTCAAAATATATATACGAATACAAATAAAAAAACGTAGATTTCTAAAAAAATATATTTACAAAATACACATAAAATTAAGTAAATACGTATAAAAAAATGTATACAAAATACACATAAAATAATGTAATTTCGAATTAAAATAAATGTAAATTTGAATGAAAATATAAAAACAAATACACTTAAAATAACGTAAATTTGTATAAAATATATATGCAAGATACACATTAAATAATGTAAATGTACAAAAATATATATACAAAAACAAATAGAATAATGTAAAATCGTATCAAAATAAATACACAGAATATCAATAAAATAATGTAAATTTGTATGAAAATAAAGATGCAAAATTCCCAAAAATTATCGCATTTTTTATAAAAATATATATTCTAAAATACACATAAAATATTTAAATTTTTATTGAAATAAATATACAAAATGCATATACAGTAAGGTAAATGTGTATTAAAAGAGATATTCAAAAATACATATCAAATAATGTAAATTCGTGTCAAAATAAATAAACAAAATATCATGAAAAGAATGTGTATTTGTATAAAAATAGATAATAGATAATAAATTTGTATAAAATATATATGCAAGATACTCATTAAATAATGTAAATATGTATTAAAAAGTATATATAAAAAACAAATAGAATAATGTAAATTCGTATCAAAATAAATACACCGAATATTAATAAAATAATGTAAATTTGTATGAAAATAAAGATGCAAAATTCCCATAAAATAGCGCATTTCTTATAAAAATATATATACCAAAATACACATAAAATATTTAAATTTGTATTGAAATAAATATACAAAATGCACATACAATAAGGTAAATTTATATTGAAAGAGATATGCAAAAATACATATAAAACAATGTAAATTTGTTTCAAAATATATATACGAATACAAATAAAAAAACGTAGATTTCTATAAAAATATATATACAAAATACACATAAAATTAAGTAAATACGTATAAAAAAATGTATACAAAATACACAATGTAATGTAAATTCGAATTAAAATAAATAAACAAAATACCAATAAAAGAATGTGTATTTGGATAAATATAAATATACAAAATACATATACAAAATAAACATAAAATAAGGTAGATTTGTAATAAAATATATGTACAAAATACACATAAAATAATGTAAATTTATATGAAAATATATATACAAATACACATAAAATTCCATGAGTTTGTATAAAAATATATATTCAAAATAAATATTAAATAATGTACAAGCGTATAAAAATATATATACAAAGTACATATAAAATAATGTAAATTCGTATCAATATAAATCAACAAAACACCAATAAAATAATATATATTTGAATGAAAATAAATTTACAAAATACACATAACATAACTAAAATTTGTATTAAAATATATACAAAAATACATAGAAATAATTTGAGTTTGTATGAAAATAGATATACAAAATCTGATAATCTGATTTTATATTATTTTTATAAAATCTGAATTTTGTTTATTGAATTTGAAACGAATTTACCTTATTTTGTATATCTATTTTCATACAAATTAAAATACTTCTGTGTATTTTTGTATATAGTTTTATATAAATTTACGTTATTTTATGTGTATTTTGTATATTTATATTTATACAAATACACATTCTTTTATTGGTATTTTGTATATTTTAATACGAGTTTACATTATTTTATGTATTTTGTATACATTTTTATACGTATTTACTTCATTTTATGTGTATTTTGTATATATTTTATAGAAATCTACGTTATTTATGGGTATTCGTATATATATTTTGAAACAAATTTACATTGTTTTATATGTAGTTTGCATATCTATTTCAATACAAATTTACCTTATTGTATGTGTTTTTTAAATATTTATTTTAATACAAATTTAATTTTTTTATATGTATTTTGGTATATATGGAGAGGTAAATTTGTATTGAAAGAGATATTCAAAAATACATATAAAACAGTGAAAATTTCTTTCAAAATATATATACGAATACACATAAAATAACGTAGATTTCTATAAAAATATTTACAAAATACACATAAAATGAAGTAAATACGTATAAAAAAATGAATACAAAATACACATAAAAATCGTATCAAAATAAATAAACAAAATACCAGTAAAAGAATGTGTATTTGTATAAATATAAATATACAAAATACACAAAAAATATCGTAAATTTGTATAAAACTATATACAAAAATACACAAAAGTAATTAAATTTGTATGAAAATATATATACAAAATACAGCTAAAATAAGCTAAATTTGAATTGAAATGTACATACAAAATACATAAAATAATGTAAATCTGTATCAAAATATTTATACAAATACATATAATAACGTAGATTTGTTTAAAAATATATAAACAAAATACACATTAAGTAATGTAAATACGTATAAAAAATATGTACAAAATACATATATAATCATGTAACTCGTATCAAAATAAATAAACAAAATAGCAATAAAATAATGTAAATTTGTATGAGAAAACATATACAAATAACGCAAATTTCTATAAAAATATATGTACAAAAATGCACATAAAATAAAGTAAATTTGCATAAAAATATATATACAAAACACACACTAAATAATGTAAATGCGTACATAAAATAACCTAAATTTGTATAAAACTATATACAAAAATATAAAAAAATAATTTAAATTTGTTTGAAAAGAAATATACAAAATACACATAAAACTAGGTAAATTTGGTTTGAAATAGATATACAAAATACACATCAAATAATGTAAATTTGAATGAAAATATATAAACAAAGACACTTAAAATAACGTAAATTTGTATAAAATATATATGCAAGATACACATTAAATGATGTAAATGTGTATAAAAAATATATATACAAAAAACAAAAACAATAATGTTAAATCGTATCAAAATAAATACACAGAATATCAATAAAATAATGTAAATTTGTAAGAAAATAAAGATACAAAATTCCCAAAAATTATCGAATTTTTTTATAAAAATATATTTACCAAAATACACATAAAATATTTAAATTTGTATGAAATATATATACAAAATATATATACATTATATATATATATATATATATATATATATATATATATATATATATATATATATATATATATATATATATATATATATATATATATATATATATATATATATATATATATATATATATATATATATATATATATATATATATATATATATATATATATATATATATATATATATATATATATATATATATATATATATATATATATATATATATATATATATACAAAATACATATCAAATAATGTAAATTCGTGTCAAAATAAATAAACAAAATATCATGAAAAGAATGTGTATTTGTATGAAAATAGATAGTAGATAATAAATTTGTATAAAATATATATGCAAGATACACATTAAATAAAGTAAATATGTATAAAAAAGTATATACAAAAAACAAATAGAATAATGTAACATAGTATCAAAATAAATACACCGAATATTAATAAAATAATGTAAATTTGTATGAAAATAGAGATGCAAAATTCCCATAAAATAGCGCATTTCTTATAAAAATATATATACCAAAATACACATAAAATATTTAAATTTGCATTGAAATAAATATTCTAAATGCACATACAATAAGGTAAATTTATATTGAAAGAGATATGCAAAAATACATATAAAACAATGTAAATTTGTTTCAAAATATATATACGAATACAAATAAAAAAACGTAGATTTCTAAAAAAATATATTTACAAAATACACATAAAATTAAGTAAATACGTATAAAAAAATGTATACAAAATACACATAAAATAATGTAATTTCGAATTAAAATAAATGTAAATTTGAATGAAAATATAAAAACAAATACACTTAAAATAACGTAAATTTGTATAAAATATATATGCAAGATACACATTAAATAATGTAAATGTGTACAAAAAAAATATATACAAAAAACAAATAGAATAATGTAAAATCGTATCAAAATAAATACACAGAATATCAATAAAATAATGTAAATTTGTATGAAAATAAAGATGCAAAATTCCCAAAAATTATCGCATTTTTTATAAAAATATATATTCTAAAATACACATAAAATATTTAAATTTTTATTGAAATAAATATACAAAATGCATATACAGTAAGGTAAATGTGTATTAAAAGAGATATTCAAAAATACATATCAAATAATGTAAATTCGTGTCAAAATAAATAAACAAAATATCATGAAAAGAATGTGTATTTGTACGAAAATAGATAATAGATAATAAATTTGTATAAAATATATATGCAAGATACTCATTAAATAATGTAAATATGTATAAAAAGTATATATAAAAACAAATAGAATAATGTAAATTGCATCAAAATAAATACACCGAATATTAATAAAATAATGTAAATTTGTATGAAAATAAAGATGCAAAATTCCATAAAATAGCGCATTTCTTATAAAATATATATACCAAAATACACATAAAATATTTAAATTTGTATTGAAATAAATATACAAAATGCACATACAATAAGGTAAATTTGTATTGAAAGAGATATGCAAAAATACATATAAAACAATGTAAATTTGTTTCAAAATATATATACGAATACAAATAAAAAAACGTAGATTTCTATAAAAATATATGTACAAAATACACATAAAATTAAGTATATACGTATAAAAAATGTATACAAAATACACATAAAATAATGTAAATTCGAATTAAAATAAATAAACAAAATACCAATAAAAGAATGTGTATTTGCATAAATATAAATATACAAAATACATATACAAAATAAACATAAAATAAGGTAGATTTGTAATAAAATATATGTACAAAATACACATAAAATAATGTAAATTTATATGAAAATATATATACAAATACACATAAAATGCCATGAGTTTGTATAAAAATATATATTCAAAATAAATATTAAATAATGTACAAGCGTATAAAAATATATATACAAAGTACATATAAAATAATGTAAATTCGTATCAATATAAATCAACAAAACACCAATAAAATAATATATATTTGAATGAAAATAAATTTACAAAATACACATAACATAACTAAAATTTGTATTAAAATATATACAAAATACATAGAAATAATTTGAGTATGAAAATAGATATACAAAATCTGATAATCTGATTTTATATTATTTTATAAAATCTGTATTTTGTTTATTGAATTTGAAACAATTTACCTTATTTTGTATATCTATTTTCATACAAATTAAAATACTTCTGTGTATTTTTGTATATAGTTTTATATAAATTTACGTTATTTTATGTGTATTTTGTATATTTATATTTATACAAATACACATTCTTTTATTGGTATTTTGTATATTTATTTTAATACGAGTTTACATTATTTTATGTGTATTTTGTATACATTTTTTTATACGTATTTACTTCATTTTATGTGTATTTTGTATATATATTTTTATAGAAATCTACGTTATTTTATGGGTATTCGTATATATATTTTGAAACAAATTTACATTGTTTTATATGTAGTTTGCATATCTATTTCAATACAAATTTACCTTATTGTATGTGTTTTTTAAATATTTATTTTAATACAAATTAAATTTTTTTATATGTATTTTGGTATATATGGAGAGGTAAATTTGTATTGAAAGATATATTCTAAAATACATATAAAACAGTGAAAATTTCTTTCAAAATATATATACGAATACACATAAAATAACGTAGATTTCTATAAAAATATTTACAAAATACACATAAAATGAAGTAAATACGTTTAAAAAAATGAATACAAAATACACATAAAAATCGTATCAAAATAAATAAACAAAATACCAGTAAAAGAATGTGTATTTGTATTAATATAAATATACAAAATACACATAAAATATCATAAATTTGTATAAAACTATATACAAAAATACACAGAAGTAATTAAATTTGTATGAAAATATATACAAATTACGGCTAAAATAAGCTAAATTTGAATTGAAATGTACATACAAAATACATAAAATAATGTAAATCTGTATCAAAATATTTATACAAATACATATAATAACGTAGATTTGTTTAAAAATATATAAACAAAATACACATTAAGTAATGTAAATACGTATAAAAAATATGTACAAAATACATATATAATCATGTAACTCGTATCAAAATAAATAAACAAAATAGCAATAAAATAATGTAAATTTGTATGAGAAAACATATACAAATAACGCAAATTTCTATAAAAATATATGTACAAAAATGCACATAAAATAAAGTAAATTTGCATACAAATATATATACAAAACACACACTAAATAATGTAAATGCGTACATAAAATAACCTAAATTTGTATAAAACTATATACAAAAATATAAAAAAATAATTTAAATTTGTTTGAAAAGAAATATACAAAATACACATAAAACTAGGTAAATTTGGTTTGAAATACATATACAAAATACACATCAAATAATGTAAATTTGAATAAAAATATATAAACAAATACACTTAAAATAACGTAAATTTGTATAAAATATATATGCAAGATACACATTAAATGATGTAAATGTGTATAAAAAATATATATACAAAAAACAAAAACAATAATGTTAAATCGTATCAAAATAAATACACAGAATATCAATAAAATAATGTAAATTTGTAAGAAAATAAAGATACAAAATTCCCAAAAATTATCGCATTTTTTATAAAAAATATATTTACCAAAATACACATAAAATATTTAAATTTTTATTGAAATAAATACACAAAATGCATATACAGAAAGGAAAATGTGTATTGAAAGAGATATTCAAAAATACATATAAAACAATGTAAATTTGCTTCAAAATATATATACGAATACACATAAAATAAAGTATATATTTATAGACATATATATATATATATATATATATATATATATATATATATATATATATATATATATGTGTGTATTTTTTATATATATATATATATATATATATATATATATATATATATATATATAGATATATATATATATATATATATATATATATATACAAAAAACATATGAAATTATGTAAATACGTATAAAAATATATATACAAAATACATATCAAATAATGTAAATTCGTGTCAAAATAAATAAACAAAATATCATGAAAAGAATGTGTATTTGTATGAAAATAGATAGTAGATAATAAATTTGTATAAAATATATTTGCAAGATACACATTAAATAATGTAAATATGTATAAAAAAGTATATACAAAAAACAAATAGAATAATGTAACATAGTATCAAAATAAATACACCGAATATTAATAAAATAATGTAAATTTGTATGAAAATAGAGATGCAAAATTCCCATAAAATAGCGCATTTCTTATAAAAATATATATACCGAAATACACATAAAATATTTAAATTTGCATTGAAATAAATATTAAAAATGCACATACAATAAGGTAAATTTGTATTGAAAGAGATATGCAAAAATACATATAAAACAATGTAAATTTGTTTCAAAATATATATACGAATACAAATAAAAAAACGTAGATTTCTAAAAAAATATATTTACAAAATACACATAAAATTAAGTAAATACGTATAAAAAAATGTATACAAAATACACATAAAATAATGTAATTTCGAATTAAAATAAATGTAAATTTGAATGAAAATATAAAAACAAATACACTTAAAATAACGTAAATTTGTATAAAATATATATGCAAGATACACATTAAATAATGTAAATGTGTACAAAAAAAATATATACAAAAAACAAATAGAATAATGTAAAATCGTATCAAAATAAATACACAGAATATCAATAAAATAATGTAAATTTGTATGAAAATAAAGATGCAAAATTCCCAAAAATTATCGCATTTTTTATAAAAATATATATACCAAAATACACATAAAATATTTAAATTTGTATTGAAATAAATATACAAAATGCATATACAGTAAGGTAAATGTGTATTAAAAGAGATATTCAAAAATACATATCAAATAATGTAAATTCGTGTCAAAATAAATAAACAAAATATCATGAAAAGAATGTGTATTTGTATAAAAATAGATAATAGATAATAAATTTGTATAAAATATATATGCAAGATACTCATTAAATAATGTAAATATGTATAAAAAAGTATATATAAAAAACAAATAGAATAATGTAAATTCGTATCAAAATAAATACACCGAATATTAATAAAATAATGTAAATTTGTATGAAAATAAAGATGCAAAATTCTCATAAAATAGCGCATTTCTTATAAAAATATATATACCAAAATACACATAAAATATTTAAATTTGTATTGAAATAAATATACAAAATGCACATACAATAAGGTAAATTTGTATTGAAAGAGATATGCAAAAATACATATAAAACAATGTAAATTTGTTTCAAAATATATATACGAATACAAATAAAAAAACGTAGATTTCTATAAAAATATATATACAAAATACACATAAAATTAAGTAAATACGTATAAAAAAATGTATACAAAATACACATAAAATAATGTAAATTCGAATTAAAATAAATAAACAAAATACCAATAAAAGAATGTGTTTTTGCATAAATATAAATATACAAAATACATATACAAAAAAAAACATAAAATAAGGTAGATTTGTAATAAAATATATGTACAAAATACACATAAAATAATGTAAATTTATATGAAAATATATATACAAATACACATAAAATGCCATGAGTTTCTATAAAAATATATATTCAAAATAAATATTAAATAATGTACAAGCGTATAAAAATATATATACAAAGTACATATAAAATAATGTAAATTCGTATCAATATAAATCAACAAAACACCAATAAAATAATATATATTTGAATGAAAATAAATTTACAAAATACACATAACATAACTAAAATTTGTATTAAAATATATACAAAAATACATAGAAATAATTTGAGTTTGTATGAAAATAGATATACAAAATCTGATAATCTGATTTTATATTATTTTTATAAAATCTGAATTTTGTTTATTGAATTTGAAACGAATTTACCTTATTTTGTATATCTATTTTCATACAAATTAAAATACTTCTGTGTATTTTTGTATATAGTTTTATATAAATTTACGTTATTTTATGTGTATTTTGTATATTTATATTTATACAAATACACATTCTTTTATTGGTATTTTGTATATTTATTTTGATGCGAGTTTACATTATTTTATGTGTATTTTGTATACATTTTTTTATACGTATTTACTTCATTTTATGTGTTTTTTGTATATATATTTTTATAGAAATCTACGTTATTTTATGGGTATTCGTATATATATTTTGAAACAAATTTACATTGTTTTATATGTAGTTTGCATATCTATTTCAATACAAATTTACCTTATTGTATGTGTTTTTTAAATATTTATTTTAATACAAATTTAATTTTTTAATATGTATTTTGGTATATATGGAGAGGTAAATTTGTATTGAAAGATATATTCTAAAATACATATAAAACAGTGAAAATTTCTTTCAAAATATATATACGAATACACATAAAATAACGTAGATTTCTATAAAAATATATACAGAATACACATAAAATGAAGTAAATACGTATAAAAAAATGAATACAAAATACACATAAAAATCGTATCAAAATAAATAAACAAAATACCAGTAAAAGAATGTGTATTTGTATAAATATAAATATACAAAATACACAAAAAATATCGTAAATTTGTATAAAACTATATACAAAAATACACAAAAGTAATTAAATTTGTATGAAAATATATATACAAAATACAGCTAAAATAAGCTAAATTTGAATTGAAATGTACATACAAAATACATAAAATAATGTAAATCTGTATCAAAATATTTATACAAATACATATAATAACGTAGATTTGTTTAATAATATATAAACAAAATACACATTAAGTAATGTAAATACGTATAAAAAATATGTACAAAATACACATATAATCATGTAACTCGTATCAAAATAAATAAACAAAATAGCAATAAAATAATGTAAATTTGTATGAGAAAACATACAAATAACGCAAATTTCTATAAAAATATATGTACAAAAATGCACATAAAATAAAGTAAATTTGCATAAAAATATATGTTCAAAACACACACTAAATAATGTAAATGCGTACATAAAATAACCTAAATTTGTATAAAACTAGATACAAAAATACACAAAAATAATTTAAATTCGTTTGAAAAGAAATATACAAAATACTCATAAAATTAGGTAAACTTGTATTGAAATACATATACAAAATACACATCAAATAATGTAAATTTGAATGAAAATATATAAACAAATACACTAAAAATAACGTAAATTTGTATAAAATATATATGTAAGATACACATTAAATAATGTAAATGTGTATAAAAAAAATATAAAAAAAAACAAATAGAATAATGTAAAATCGTATCAAAATAAATACACAGAATATCAATAAAATAATGTAAATTTGTATGAAAATAAAGATGCAAAATTCGAAAAATTATCGCATTTTTTATAAAAATATATTTACCAAAATACACATAAAATATTTAAATTTGTATTGAAATAAATATACAAAATGCATATACAGTAAGGTAAATTTGTATTGAAAGAGATATTCAAAAATACATATAAAACAATGTAAATCTGTTTCAAAATATATATACGAATACACATAAAATAAAGTAGTTTTCTATAGAAATATATATACAAAATACATATGAAATTATGTAAATACGTATAAAAATATATATACAAAATACATATCAAATAATGTAAATTCGTGCCAAAATAAATAAACAAAATATCATGAAAAGAATGTGTATTTGTATGAAAATAGATAATAGATAATAAATTTGTATAAAATATATATGCAAGATACACATTAAATAATGTAAATATGTATAAAAAAGTATATACAAAAAACAAATAGAATAATGTAACATCGTATCAAAATAAATACACCGAATATTAATAAAATAATGTAAATTTGTATGAAAATAAAGATTCAAAATTCCCATAAAATAGCGCAATTCTTATAAAAATATATATACCAAAATACACATAAAATATTTAAATTTGCATTGAAATAAATATACAAAATGTACATACAATAATGTAAATTTGTATTGAAAGAGATATGCAAAAATACATATAAAACAATGTAAATTTGTTTCAAAATATATATACGAATACAAATAAAAAAAACGTAGATTTCTATAAAAATATATATACAAAATACACATAAAATTAAGTAAATACGTATAAAAAAATGTATACAAAATACACATAACATAATGTAAATTGAATTAAAATAAATAAATAATAATAAAAGAATGTGTATTTGGATAAATATAAATATACAAAATACACATTCAAAATAAACATAAAATAAGGTAGATTTGTAATAAAATATATGTACAAAATACACATAAAATAATGTAAATTTATTTGAAAATATATATACAAATACTCATAAAATACCATGAATTTGTATAAAAATATATATTCAAAATAAATATTAAATAATGTAAAAGCGTATAAATATATATATACAAAGTACATATAAAATAATGTAAATTCGTATCAATATAAATCAACAAAACACCAATAAAATAATATATATTTGAATGAAAATAAATTTACAAAATTCAAATAACATAACTAAAATTTGTATTAAAATATATACAAAAATACATAGAATTAATTTGGGTTTGTATGAAAATAGATATACAAAATTCACATAAAACTAGGTAAATTTCTTTTGAAATGTATATACAAAATACCCATAAAATATTGTAAATTTGTGTCAAAATATATAAACAAATTCACATAAAATAACGTAAATTTGTATGAAAAATATATACAAAATACACATAGAATAATGTCAATTCGTATGAAAATGAATGAGCAGAATATCAATAAAATAATGCAAATTTGTATGAAAATAAAGATGCAAAATACCTAAAAAATAAAGCATATGTTTATAAAAATACAGATACAAAAATACACATCGAATAATTAAATTTGTATTAAAATTAATATACAAAATGCGTATATAATAAGGTAAATTTGTATACAAAATACACATACAAAATAAACATAAAATAAGGTAGATTTGTAATAAAATATTTGTACAAAATAAACATAAAATAATGTAAATTTATTTGAAAATATATATACAAATACACATGAAATACCATGAATTTGTATAAAAATATATATTCAAAATAAATATTAAATAATGTAAAAGCGTATAAATATATATATACAAAGTACATATAAAATAATGTAAATTCGTATCAATATAAATCAACAAAACACCAATAAAATAATATATATTTGAATGAAAATAAATTTACAAAAGACACATAACATAACTAAAATTTGTATTAAAATATATACAAAAATACATAGAAATAATTTGAGTTTGTATGAAAATAGATATACTTATTGGTATTTTGTTTATTTATTTTGATACGAATTACATGATTATATGTGTATTTTGTATATATTTTTTTATACGTATTTACATTATTTAATGTGTATTTTGTTTATATATTTTCATACAAATTTACGTTATTATATGTGTATTTCTATGAATATTTTGATACAAATTTACTTTATTTCAAGTATTCTGTATATATATTTCAATTCAAATTTAGCTTATTTTGGGTGTATTTTGTTTATATTTTCATACAAATTTAATTACTTCTGTGTATTTTTGTATATAGTTTTATATAAATTTACGTTATTTTATGTGTATTTTGTATATTTATATTTATACAAATACACATTCTTTTATTGGTATTTTGTTTATTTAATTTGATACGAATTTACATTATTTTATGTGTATTTTGTATACATTTTTTTATACGTATTTACTTCGTTTTATGTATATTTTGTATATATATTTTATAGAAATCTACGTTATTTTATGTGTATTCGTATATATATTTTGAAACAAATTTACATTGTTTTATATGTATTTTGCATGTCTATTTCAATACAAATTTACCTTATTGTATGTGTTTTTTGTATATTTATTTTAATACAAATTTAATTTTTTGATGAGTATTTTTATATATATATTTTTATAAATAAAAAAATGCGTTATTTTATGGGTATTTTGCTTCTTTATTTTCATACAAATTTACATTATTTTATTAATATTCTATGTATTTATTTTGATACGATTTTACATTATTCTATTTGTGTTTTGTACATATTTTTTTATACAAATTTACGTTATTTTAAGTGTATTTGTTTATGTATTTTCATTCAAATTTACATTATTTTATGTGTGTTTTGTGTATGTATTTCAATATAAATTTACCTAATTTTATGTGTATTTTGTACATTTATTTTCATACAAATTTAAAATAGTTTTGTGTATTTTTGTATATAGTTTGATACAAATTTAGGTTATTTTATGTGTATTTTGTATATCTATTTTTATACAAATACACATTCTTTTATTGATATTTTGTTTATTTATTTTGACGCGAATTTACATTATTTAATGTGTATTTTGTATATATATTTTTATACGTATTTACATCATTTCATGTGTATTTTGTATAGTTTTAAACAAATTTATATTATTTAATGTGTATTTTGTATATATATATTTATACAAATACACTTTTTTATTGGTATTTTGTTTATTTATTTTGATACGAATTTACATTATTTTATGTGTATTTTGTATACATTTATTTATACGTATTTTATTAATTGTATGTGTATTTTGCATATATATTTTAATTTTATTTATTTTATGTGTATTCGTATATATATTTTGAAACAAATTTACATTGTTTATATGTATTTTGCATATCTATTTTTGTGTATTCTGTATTTATTTTTGTTATACATAGAATAATGTAAAATCGTATCAAAATAGGTACACAGAATATCAATAAAATAATTTAAATTTGTATGAAAATAAAGATGCAAAATACCCATAAGATAAAGCATATTTTTTTTTTTAAATTCATATATAAAAATACACATATAATAATTAAATTTGTATTAAAATTAATATACAAAATGCACACATACAATAAGGTAAATTTGTATTGAAAAAAAAACGCAAAATACAAATAAAACAGTGTAAATTTGTTTCAAAATATAAATACGAATACACTTAAAAAAAACGTAGATTTCTATAGAAATATATATACAAAATACACATGAAATTATGTAAATACGTATAAAAATATATATATAAAATACATATTAAGTAATGTAAATTCGTGACAAAATAAATAAACGAAATATCATGAAAAGAATGTGTATTTGTATGAAAATAAATAATTGATAATAAATTTGTATGTAATATATATGCAAGATACACATTAAATAATGTAAATATGTATAAAAAAAAATATATACAAAAAACAAATAGAATAATGTAAAATCGTATCAAAATAAATACACCAAATATTAATAAAATAATGTAAATTTGTATGAAAATAAAGATGCAAAATTCCCATCAAATAGCGCATTTATTATAAAAATATATATACCAAAATACACATAAAATATTTAAATTGGTAATGAAATAAATATACAAAATGCACATACAATAAGGTAAACTTCTGTTGAAAGAGATATGCAAAAATACATATAAAAAATTGTAAATTTGTTTCAAAATATATATACGAATACACATAAAATAACGTAGATTTCTATAAAAATATATATATACAAAATAGACATAAAATAGGTAAATACGTATAAAAAAATGTAAACAAAATACACATAAAATAATATAAATTCGAAACAAAATAAATAAACAAAATACCAATAAAAGAATGTGTATTTGTTCTGTGTATTTTTGTATATAGTTTTATACAAATTTACGATACAAATACAAATACAAAAATACTCATTAAGTAATTTAAAATTGAATGAAATAAATATACAAAATAAACATAAAATAAGGTAAATTTGTAATAAAATATATGTAAGAATACACATGAAATAATATAAATTTGTATGAAAATATATATACAAATACACATAAAATAACATAAATTTGTATAAAATTTGTTTCAAAATATATACGAATACACACAATAAAATAACGTAAATTTTTATGAAAATGTATATATAAAATACACATAAAATAATTTAAATACGTAGAAAAATATATATACAAAATACACAAAAAATAATGTAAATTCGTAAAAAATTAAATACACGAAATTCTAATAAAAGAATGTATATTTGTAGGAAAATATATATACAAAAAACAAATCAAATAACTAAAATGTTTTTTTTTAAATATATACAAAAATACACAAAAATAATTTAAGTTTGTTTGAAAATAGATATGCAAAATACACATAAAGTTAGGCCAATTTGTATTTTGTATATCTATCTTTATACGTATTTACTTAATTTATGTGTATTTTGTAAATATATTTTTATAGAAATCTACGTTATTTTATGTGTATTCGTATATATATTTTGAAACAAATTTACATTGTTTTATATGTATTTTTGCATATCTCTTTCAATACAAGTTTACCTTATTGTATGTGCATTTTGTATATTTACTTCAATACAAATTTAAATATTTTATATGTATTTTGGTATATATATTTTTATAAGAAATGCGCTATTTGATGGGAATTTTGCATCTTTATTTTTATACAAATTTACATTATTTTATTAATATTCGGTGTATTTATTTTTATACGATTTCAAATTATTCTATTTGTTTTTTGTATATATTTTTTTTATACATATTTACATTATTTAATGTGTATCTTGCATATATATTTCATACGAATTTATTATCTATTATTTATTTTCATACAAATACACATTCTTTTCATGATATTTTGTTTATTTATTTTGACACGAATTTACCTAGATATGTATTTTGTATATATATTTTTATACGTATTTACATAATTTCATGTGTATTTTGTATATATATTTCAATAGAAATCTACGTTATTTTATGTGTATTCGTATATATATTTTGAAACAAATTTACTTTGTTTTATATGTATTTATGAATATCTCTTTCAATACATATTTACCTTACTGTATATGCATTTTGTATATTTATTTCAATACAAATTTAAATATTTTATGTGTATTTTGGTATATATATTTTTATAAAAAATGCGCTATTTTATGGGAATTTTGCATCTTTCTTTTCATACAAATTTACATTATTTTATTGATATTCTGTGTATTTATATTGATAGGATTTTATATTATTCTATTTCTTTTTTGTATATATTTTTTTATACACATTTACATTATTTAATGTGTATCTTGCATATGTATTTTATACAAATTTACGTTATTTTAAGTGTATTTGTTTATATAATTTCATTCAAATTTACATTATTCTATGTGTATTTTGTATATGTATTTCAATACAAATTTACCTAATTTTATGTGTATTTTGTATATTTCTTTTCATACAAATTTTAAATATTTTTGTGTATTTTTGTATATAGTTTTATACAAATTTAGGTTATTTTATGTATGCATTTACTTTATTTAATGTGTGTTTTGTATATATATTTTTATGCAAATTTACTTTATTTTATGTGCATTTTTGTACATATATTTTTTTAGAAATTTGCGTTAATTTATGTGTATTTGTATATGTTTTCTCATAGAAATTTACATTATTTTATTGCTATTTTGTTTATTTATTTTGATACGAATGAAAATAGATATACAAAATATACATAAAATAAACTAAATTTGTATTGAAATATATATACAAAATACATAAAATAATGTAAATTTGTATCAAAATATTTTAACAGATGCGCATAAAATAACGTAAATTTGTTTTAAAATATACAAATACACATTAAATAATGTAAATATGTATAAAAAAATATATTCAAAACACAAATAGAATAATGTAAAATCGTTTCAAAATAAATACACAGAATATTAATAAAACAATGTAAATTTGTATGAAAATAAAGATGCAAAAGACCCATTAAATAACGCATTTTTTATAAAAATGTATATACCAAAATACACATGAAAAAAATAATTTGCATTAAAATAAATATACAAAATACACATACAATAAGGTAAATCTGTATTGAAATAGATGTACAAAATACATATAAAACAATGTAAATTTGTTTCAAAATATATATACGAATACTCATAAAATAACGTAGATTTGTATAAAAATATATATACAAAATACACATAAAATGAAGTAAATACGTATAAGAAAATGTATACAAAATACACATTAAAAAAATGTAAAATCGTATCAAAATAAATAAACAAAATACCAATAAAAGAATGTGTATTTGTATAAATATAAATATACAAAATACACATAAAATAACGTAAATACACAGAAGTAATTAAATTCGTATGAAAATAGATATACAAAATACAGATAAAATAAGCTAAATTTGAATTGAAATGTATATAAAAAATACAATATTTTATGTGTATATTTGTATTTGTATTTAGGTTATTTTATGTGTATTTTGTATATATATTTTCATTAAAAATTACATTATTTTATTGGTATTTTCTTAATTTAGTTCGATACGAATTTAGATTATTTCATAGGTATTTTCTATACATATTTTTATACTCATTTACATTATCTAATGTGTGTTTTGTATATATATTTTTATGCAAATTTATTTTATGCTCATTTTTGTACATATATTTTTATAGAAATTTGCGTTATTTTATGTATATAGTTTCATATAAATTTACGTTATTTTATTTGCATTTTGTATATTTATATTTATACAAATACACATTCTTTTATTGGTATATTGTTTATTTACATTTATACGAATTTACATTATTTTATGTGAATTTTGTATACATTTTTTTTATACGTATTTTCTTAATTTTATATGTATTTTGTATATGTATTTTTATAGAAATCTACGTTATTTTATGTGTATTCGTATATATATTTTTAAACAAATTTACATTATTTTATATGTATTTTGCATATCTATTTCAATACAAATTTACCTTATTGTATGTGCATTTTGTATATTTATTTTAATACAAATTGAAATATTTTATGTGTATTTTGGTATCAATAATTTTATAAAAAAACGTAAATTTGTATAAAAAAATATGTACAAAACACAAATAGAATAATGTAAAATCGTATCAAAATAAATACACAGAATATTAATAAAATAATGTAAATTTGTATGAAAATAAAGAAGCAAAATACCCATAAGATAACGCATTTTTTTTATTTATAAAAATATATATACCAGAATACATATCAAGAAATTAAATTTGTATTAAAATAAATATACAAAAAACACATACAATAAGGTAAATTTGTATTGAAATAGATATGCAAAATACATATAAAACAATGTAAATTTGTTTCAAAATATATATACGAATACACATAAAATAACGTAGATTTCTATAAAAATATATATACAAAATACACATAAAATGAAGCAAATACGTATAAAAAAAATGTATACAAAATACACATAAAATAATGTAAATTCGCATCAAAATATATAAACAAAATACCAATAAAAGAATGTGTATTTCTATATATATAAATATACAAAATACACATAAAATAACGTAAATTTATATAAAACTATATACAAAAATACACAAAAGTATTTAAATTTGTATGAAAATATGTACAAAATAAACACAAAATAAGCTAAATTTAAATTGAAATATATATACAAAAGACACATATTTTGCATGTCTATTTTCAAACAAATTTAAATTATTTTTGTGTATTTTTGTATATATTTATTTTTGTTATACATAGAATAATGTAAAATCGTATCAAAATAAGTACACAGAATATCAATAAAATAATTTAAATTTGTATGAAAATAAAGATGCAAAATACCCATAAGATAAAGCAAATTTTTAAAAAAAAATACATATACAAAAATATACATAGAATAATTAAACTTGTATTAAAATTAATATACAAAATGAACACATACAAAAAAGTAAATTTGTATTGAAAAAAAAAACGCAAAATACAAATAAAACAGTGTAAATTTGTTTCAAAATATATATACGAATACACATAAAATAACGTGTATATTGTATATCTATTTTCATACAAATACACATTCTTTTATAGATATTTTGTTTATTTATTTTGACGCGAATTTACATTATTTAATGTGTATTTTATATATATATTTTTATACGTGTTTACATCATTTGATGTGTATTTTGTATATATATTTCTATAGAAATCTACGTTGATTTAAGAGTATTCGTATATAGATTTTGAAATAAATTTACACTGTTTTATGTGTATTATCACTATTATGCATATTTTTTCAATAGAAATTTACCTTATTGTATATGCATTTTGTATATTAATTTTAATACAAATTTAATTATGCTATGTGTATTTGTGTATATGTATTTTTATAAAAATATGCTTTATTTTATGGGCATTTTGCATTTTTATTTTCATACAAATTTACATTATTTTATTTATATTCTGTTTATTTTTTTTTTTTAAATTTTACATTAATCTATGTGTATTTTGTATATCTATTTTTATACGTATTTACTTAATTTTATGTGTATTTTGTATATATATTTTTATAGAAATCTACGTTATTTTATGTGTATTCGTATATATATTTTGAAACAAATTTACATTGTTTTATATGTATTTTTGCATATCTCTTTCAATACAAGTTTACCTTATTGTATGTGCATTTTGTATATTTATTTCAATACAAATTTAAATATTTTATGTGTATTTTGGTATATATATTTTTATAAGAAATGCGCTATTTGATGGGAATTTTGCATCTTTATTTTCATACAAATTTACATTATTTTATTAATATTCGGTGTATTTATTTTGTAACGATATCACATTATTCTATTTGTTTTTTGCATATATATTTTTTTTTATACATATTTACATTATTTAATGTGTATCTTGCATATATATTTCATACAAATTTATTATCTATTATTTATTTTCATGCAAATACACATTCTTTTCATGATATTTTTTTTTTTGACACGAATTTACCTAGATATGTATTTTGTATATATATTTATACGTATTTACATAATTTCATGTGTATTTTGTATATATTTATAGAAATCTACGTTATTTTATGTGTATTCGTATATATTTTGAAACAAATTAACTTTGTTTTATATGTATTTTTGAATATCTCTTTCAATACATATTGTATATGCATTTTGTATATTTATTTCAATACAAATTTAAATATTTTATGTGTATTTTGGTATATATATTTTCATAAAAAATGCGCTATTTTATGGGAATTTTGCATCTTTCTTTTCATACAAATTTACATTATTTTATTGATATTCTGTGTATTTATATTGATAGGATTTTACATTATTCTATTTCTTTTTTTTATATATTTTTTCATACACATTTACATCATTTAATGTGTATCTTGCATATATATTTTATACAAATTTACGTTATTTTAAGTGTATTTGTTTATATATTTCCATTCAAATTTACATTATTTTATGTGTATTTTGTATATGTATTTCAATACAAATTCACCTATTTTTATGTGTATTTTGTATATTTCTTTTCATACAAATTTTAAATATTTTTGTGTATTTTTGTACATAGTTTTATACAAAATTTAGGTTATTTTATGTACGCATTTACATTATTTAATGTGTGTTTTGTATATATATTTTTATGCAAATTTACTTTATTTAATGTGCATTTTTGTACATATATTTTTTTAGAAATTTGCGTTATTTTATGTGTATTTGTATATGTTTTCTCATACAAATTTACATTATTTTATTGCTATTTTGTTTATTTATTTTGATACGAATGAAAATAGATATACAAAATATACATAAAATAAACTAAATTTGTATTGAAATATCTATACAAAATGCATAAAATAATGTAAATTTGTATCAAAATAAATAAACAAAATACCAATAAAAAATGTGTATTTGTATAAATATAAATATACAAAATACACATAAAATATCGTAAATTTGTATAAAACTATACAAAAATACACAGAAGTTATTAAATTCGTATGAAAATAGATATACAAAATACAGATAAAATAAGCTAAATTTGAATTGAAATGTATATACAAAATACATAAAATAATGTAAATTTGTATCAAAATATTTATAAAAAAAACACATAATAACGTAAATTTGTTTAAAAATATATAAACAAAATACACATTAAATAATGTAAATACGTATAAAAAATATGTACAAAATACACATATAATCATGTAATTCGTATCAAACTAAATAAACAAAATATCAATAAAATAATGTAAATTTGTATGAGAAAACATATACAAATACATATAAAATAACGCTAATTTCCATAAAAATATATGTCCAAAAATGAACGTAAAATAAAGTAACTTTGGATAAAATTATATATACAAAACACACATTAAATAATGTAAATGCGTACATAAAATAACCTAAATTTGTATAAAACTATATTAAAAAATACACAAAAATAATTTAAATTCGTATGAAAAGAAATATACAAAATACACATAAAATTAGGTTAATTTGTATTGAAATACATATACAATATACATATAAAATAATGTAAATTTGAAAGAAAATATATAAACAAATACACATATAATAACGTAAATTTGTATGAAATATATATTCAAAATACACATTAAATAATGTAAATATGTATAAAAAAATATATACAAAACACAAATAGTATAATGTAAAACTGTATCAAAATATATAAACAGAATATTAATAAAATAATGTAAATTTGTATGAAAATTAAGATGCAAAAAACCTATAAAATAACGCATTTTTTATAAAATTATTGATACCAAAATACACATAAAATATTTGAATTTGTATTAAAATAAATATACAAAATGCACATACAATAAGCTTAATTTGTATTGAAATAGATATGCAAAATACAAATAAAATAATGTAAATTTGTTTCAAAATATATATACGAATACACATAAAATAACGTAGATTTCTATAAAAATACATATACAAAATACACATAATATTAAGTAAATACGTATAAAAAATGTATACAAAATACACATAAAATAATGTAAATTCGTATAAATGTAAATAAACAATATACCAATAAAAGAATGTGTATTTGTATAAATATAAATATACAAAATGCACATAAAATAACGTAAATTTATATAAATCTATATACATAAGATAACGCAAATTTCTATAAAAATATATGTACAAAAATGAACATAAAATAAATTTGCATAAAAATAGATATACAAAACACACTTTAGATAATGTAAATGAGTATAAAAATATGTATACAAAATACCTATGAAATAATCTAAATTCGTATCGAATTAAATTAAGAAAATATCAATAAAATAATGTAATTTTGGATGAAAATATATATACAAAATACACATAAAATAACCTAAACACAAATACAAATATACACGTAAAATAATTTAAAATTGAATGAAATAAATATACAAAATAAACATAAAATAAGGTAAATTTGTAATGAAATATATGAAAAAATACACATAAAATAATATAAATTTGTATGAAAATATATATACAAATACACATTAAATAACATGAATTTGTATAAAATTTGTATCAAAATATATACTTATCCACACAATAAAATAACGTAATTTTTTTTATGAAAATGTATATACAAAATACACAAAATAATTTAAATACGTAGAAAAATATATATACAAAAAACACATAAAATAATGTAAATTTGTATGAAAATATATAAACAAATACACATAAAATAATGTAAATTTGGATAAAATATATATACAAAATGAACATTATATAATGTAAATATGTATAAAAAAAATATACAAAATACACATAGAATAATGTTAAATCGTATCAAAATAAATAAAGAGAATATCAATTAAATAATGTAAATTTGTATGAAAATAAAGATGCAAAATATCCATATAATAACGCATATTTGCATAAAAATATATATACAAAAATACATATAAAATAGTTAAATTTGTATTAAAATAAATATACAAAATGCACGTACAATAAAGTAAATTGGTATTGAAATAGATATGCAAAATACACATCAATAATGTAAATTTGTATCAAAATATATATACGAATACTCATAAAATAGAGTAAATTTCTATAAAAATATACATACAAAATAGATATACAAAATACACATATAACTAGTTAAATTTGTATTTAAATACATGTACAAAAAACACATAAAATAATGTAGATTTGTATGAAATGAAAACAAATACATTTTATATAAAATATATATACAAAATACACATAGAATAATGTAAAATCATATTAAAATAAATACACAGAATATCAATAAAATAATGTAAATTTGTATGAAAATAAAGATGCAAAATACCCACAAAATAAAGTATATTTTTATAAAAAATACATATACAAAAATACACATAGATTAATCACATTTGTATTAAAATTAATATACAAAATGCACATACAATAAGGTAAATTTGTATTGAAAAAATATGCAAAATACACATAAAACAATGTAAATTTGTCTCAAAATATATATACGAATACACATAAAATAACGCAGATTTCTATAGAAATATATATACAATAATGTAAATACGTATAAAAATATATATGAAAAATACACATTAAATAATGTTAATTCGTGTCAAAATAAATAAACAAAATATCATGAAAAGAATGTGTATTTGTATGAAAATAGATATACAAAATACACATAAAATAACCTAAATTTGTATAAAACTATATACAAAAATACACAAAAATAATTTAAACTTGTATGAAAATAAATATACAAAAAACATATAAAAATAGGTAAATTTGTATTGAAATACATATACAAAATACACATCAAATAATGTAAATTTGAATGAAAATATATAAACATATAGTGTTAAAATAACGTAAATTTGTATCAAATATATATACAAAAAAAAACATTAAATAATGTAAATATGTATAAAAAAATATATATAAAACAAATAAAATAATGTAAAATCGTATCAAAATAAATACAGAAAATGTTAATAAAATAATGTAAATTTGTATGAAAATTAAGATGCAAAATACCTATAAAATAACGCATTTTTTATAAAAATATATATACGAAAAAACATAAAATATTTGATTTTGTATTAAAATAAATAGATATACAAAATACACATAAAATAAGCTAAATTTGAATTGAAATATATATACAAAATACATAAAATAATGTAAATTTGTATCAAAATACCTATACAAATACACATATAATAACGTAAATTTGTATAAAAATATATAAACAAAATACACATTAAATAATGTAAATACGTATAAAAAAAATGTAAAAAATACACAAATAATCATGTAATTCGTATCAAAATAAATTGACAAAATACCAATAAAATAAAGTAAATTTATAATATTATGAGAAAACATATACAAAATACACATAAATAACGCAAATATCAATAAAAATATATATAATATAATATATTTTTATACATATTTAAAATATTTAATGTATATTTTGTATATATATATATATATATTTTATCCAAATTTACGTGATTTTATATGTATTTGTTTATATATTTTCATACAAATTTACATTATTTTATGTGAGTTTTGTATATGTATTTCAATACAAATTTGCCTAACTTTATGTGTATTTTGCATATCTATTTTCAAACAAATTTAAATTATTTTTGTGTATTTTTGTATATATTTACATTAAATTTTAGTTATTTTATTTGTTTTTTGTATATATATTTTCCTACAAATATACATTCTTTTATTGGAATTTTGTGTATTTAATTTTTTACGAATTTACATTATTTTATGTGTATTTTGTAAATATATTTTTCTACGTATTTAAATTATTTTATGTGTATTTTATATATACATTTTCATAAAAATTTTCGTTATTTTATTGTGTGTATTCGTATATATTTTGAAATAAATTTTATACAAATTCATGTTATTTTATGTGTAATTTTATATATATTTTCATACAAATTTATGTTATTTTATAATAAAACAATGTAAATTTGTATGAAAATAAAGATGCAAAATACCCATTAAATAACGCATTTTTTATAAAAATATATATACCAAAATACACATGAAAACATTAATTTGTATTAAAATAAATATACAAAGTACACATGCAATAAGGTAAATCTGTATTGAAATAGATATGGAAAATACATATAAAACAATGTAAATTTGTTTCAAAATATATATACGAATACACATAAAATAACGTAGATTTCTATAAAAATATATATACAAAATACACATAAAATGAAGTAAATACGTATAAAAAAATGTATACAAAATACACATAAAATAATGTAAATTCGTATCAAAATAAATAAACAAAATACGAATAAAAGAATGTGTCTTTGTATGAATATAAATATTCAAAATACACATAAAATAACGTAAATTTATATAAAACTATATACAAAAATACACAGAAGTAATTAAATTTGTATGAAAATATATACAAAATACACACGATATAAGCCAAATTTGAATTGAAATATATATAGAAAATACATGAAATAAAGTAAATTTGTATCAAAATATTTATACAAATACACATATAATAACGTAAATTTGTAGGAAAATATATAAACAAAATACACATTAAATAATGTAAATAGGTATAAAAAAATATGTAAAAAATACACATATAATCATGTAATTCGTATCAAAATAAATAAACAAAATACCAATAAAATAATATAAATTTCTATGAGTAAACGTGTATGTTGCATATTTTTTCAATACAAATTTACCTTATTATATACGCATTTTGTATATTAATTTTAAAACAAATTTAATTATTCGATGTATATTTTTGTATATGTATTTTTATAAACATATGCTTTATTTTTTGGGTATTTTGCATCTATATTTTCATACAAATTTGCATTATTTTATTGATATTCTGCTCATTCATTTTGATACGAATTGACATTATTCTATGTGTATTTTGTATATATTTTTCATACAAATTTACGTTATTTTATGAGTATTTGTTTATATATTTTGACACAAATTTACAATATTTTATGGGTATTTTGTATATACATTTCAAAAGAAATTTACCTAGTTTTATGTGTATTTTGTATATCTATTTTCATACAAACTCAAATTATTTCTAGGTATTTTTGTATATATTTTAATACAAATTTTAGTTATGTTATGTGTATTTTGTAAATTTATTTTCATCCAAATATATATTATTTTATTGGTGTTTTGTTGATTTATATTGATACGAGTTTACATTATTTGATATGTACTTTGTATATATATTTTTATACGCTTTTACATTATTTAATATTTATTTTGAATATATATTTTTATACAAATTCATGGTATTTTATGTGTATTTGTATATATATTTTTGTATAAATTTACATTATTATATGTGTATTTTGTACATATATTTTTTTACAAATCTACCTTATTTTATGTTTATTTTGTATGTGTATTTTGTATATTTATATTTATGCAAATACACATTCTTTTATTGGTATTTTGTTTATTTATTTTAATTCGAATTTACATTATTTTATGTGTATTTTGTATACATTTTTTTATACGTATTTACTTAATTTTAAGTGTATTTTGTACATATATTTTTATAGAAATCTACGTTTTTTTATTTGTATTCGTATATATATTTTGAAACAAATTTACATTGTTTTATATGTATTTTTGCATATCTCTTTCAATACAAATTTACCTTATTGTATATGGATTTTGTATATTTATTTCAATGCAAATTTAAATATTTTATGTGTATTTTGGTATATATATTTTTATAAGATTACGAAAATTTGAATAAAATATATACAAAAAAACAAAAAAATAAATTTCAATTTGTATGAAAATAGATATACAAAATACACATATAATTAGTTAAATTTGTATTTAAATATATGTACAAAATACACATAAAATAATGTAAATTTGTATGAAATGAAAAATTCATATAAAATTCGCGTCAAAATAAATAAACAAAATATCAATAAAAGAATGTGTATTTTTATGAAAATAGATATACAAAATACACATAAAATAACCTAAATTTGTATCAAACTATATACAAAAATACACAATTTTTTTTAAAATTTGAATGAAAATACAAAATACAAAATACACATAAAATTAGGTAAATTTGTATTGAGATACATACACAAAATACACATAAAATAATGTAAATTTGAATGAAAATACATAAACAAAAACACTTAAAATAACGTGAATTTCTATTAAAAAATATGTAAAAAACACAAATAGAATAATGTAAAATCCTATCAAAATAAATACACAGAATATTAATAAAATAATGTAAATTTGTATGAAAATAAAGAAGCAAAATACCCATAAAATAACGCATTTTTTTTATTTATAAAAATATATATACCAAAATACACATCAAAAAATTAAATTTGTATTAAAATAAATATTAAAAAAACACATACAATAAGGTATTGAAATAGATATGCAAAATACATATAAAACAATGTAAATTTGTTTCAAAATATATATACGAATACACATAAAATAACGTAGATTTCTATAAAAATATATATACAAAATACACATAAAATGAAGTAAATACGTATAAAAAGAATGTATTCAAAAAACACAAAATAATGTAAATTCGTATTAAAATAAATAAACAAAATACCAATAAAAGAATGTGTATTTGTATAAATATAAATATACAAAATACACATAAAATAACGTAAATTTATATAAAACTATATACAAAAATACACAGAAGTAATTAAATTTGTATGAAAATATATACAAAATACACAAAAAATAAGCTAAATTTGAATTGAAATATATATACAAAATACATGAAATAAAGCAAATTTGTATCAAAATATTTATACAAATACACATATAATAACGTAAATTTGTATGAAAATATATAAACAAAATACACATTAAATAATGTAAATACGTATAAAAAATATGTACAAAATACACATATAATCATGTAATAAATAAACAAAATACCAATAAAATAATATAAATTTGTATGAGTAAACGTGTATGTTGCATATTTTTTCAATACAAATTTACCTTATTATATACGCATTTTGTATATTAATTTTAATACAAATTTAATTATTCGATGTGTATTTTTGTATCTGTATTTTTAAAAACATATGCTTTATTTTTTGGGTATTTTGCATCTTTATTTTCATACAAATTTACATTATTTTATTGATATTCTGCTCATTCAAGTGGGACGAATTGACATTATTCTATGTGTATTTTGTATATATTTTTCATACAAATTTACGTTATTTTATGTGTATTTGCTTATATATTTTGACACAAATTTACAATATTTTATGGGTATTTTGTATATACATTTCAAAAGAAATTTACCTAGTTTTATGTGTATTTTGTATATCTATTTTCATACAAACTCAAATTATTTCTATGTATTTTTGTATATATTTTAATACAAATTTTAGTTATGTTATGTGTATTTTGTAAATTTATTTTCATTCAAATATATATTATTTTATTGGTGTTTTGTTGATTTATATTGATACGAATTAACATTATTTTATAATGTACTTTGTATATATGTTTTTATACGCTTTTACATTATTTAATATTTATTTTGAATATATATTTTTATACAAATTCATGGTATTTTATGTGTATTTGTATATATATTTTTATATAAATTTACATTATTTTATGAGTATTTTGTACATATATTTTTTTTACAAATCTACCTTATTTTATGTTTATTTTGTATGTGTATTTTGTATATTTATATTTATCCAAATACACATTCTTTTATTGGTATTTTGTTTATTTATTTTAATTCGAATTTACATTATTTTATGTGTATTTTGTATACATTTTTTATACGCATTTACTTAATTTTATGTGTATTTTGTATATATATTTTTATAGAAATCTACGTTTTTTTATTTGTATTCGTATATATATTTTGAAACAAATTTACATTGTTTTATATGTATTTTTGCATATCTCTTTCAATACAAATCTACCTTATTGTATGTGCATTTTGTATTTTTATTTCAATGCAAATTTAAATATTTTATGTGTATTTTGGTATATATATTTTTATAAGATTACGAAAATTTGAATAAAAATATATACAAAAAAACAAAAAAATAAATTTCAATTTGTATGAAAATAGATATACAAAATACACATATAATTAGTTAAATTTGTATTTAAATACATGTACAAAATACACATAAAATAATGTAAATTTGTATGAAATGAAAACAAATTCACATAAAATTCGCGTCAAAATAAATAAACAAAATATCAATAAAAAAAATGTGTATTTGTATGAAAATAGATATACAAAATACACATAAAATAACCTAAATTTGTATCATACTATATACAAAAATAAACAAAAATATTTTAAATTTGTATGTAAATAAATATTCAAAATACACACAAAATTAGGTAAATTTGTATTGAAATACATACACAAAATACACATAGAATAATGTAAATTTGAATGAAAATACATAAACAAATACACTTAAAATAACGTAAATTTGTATAAAAAAAATATGTACAAAACACAAATAGAATAATGTAAAATCGTATCAAAATAAATGCACAGAATATTAATAAAATAATGTAATTTTGTATGAAAATAAAGAAGCAAAATACCCATAAAATAACGCATTTTTTTTATTTATAAAAACATATATACCAAAATACACATCAAAAAATTAAATTTGTATTAAAATAAATATACAAAAAACACATACAATAAGGTAAATTTGTATTGAAATAGATATGCAAAATACATATAAAACAATGTAAATTTGTTTCAAAATATATATACGAATACACATAAAATTACGTAGATTTCTATAAAAATATATATACAAAATACATATATATATATAAATATATATATATATATATATATATATATATATATATATATATATATATATATATATATATATATATATATATATATATATATATATATATATATATATATATATATATATATATATATATATATATATATATATATATATATATATATATATATATATATATATATATATATA
Organism: Eriocheir sinensis; assembly: GCF_024679095.1. Taxonomy (NCBI): domain Eukaryota; kingdom Metazoa; phylum Arthropoda; class Malacostraca; order Decapoda; family Varunidae; genus Eriocheir; species Eriocheir sinensis. Next base: position 45,140 of record NW_026111986.1, read on the forward strand.
TATATATATATATATATATACAAAATACATGAAATAAAGTAAATTTGTATCAAATATTTATACAAATACACATATAATAACGTAAATTTGTATGAAAATATATAAACAAAATACACATTAAATAATGTAAATACGTATAAAGAAATATGTACAAAATACACATATAATCATGTAATTCGTATCAAAATAAATAAACAAAATACCAATAAAATAATATAAATTTCTATGAGTAAACGTGTATGTTGCATATTTTTTCAATACAAATTTACCTTATTATATACGCATTTTGTATATTAATTTTAATATATGTGTATTTGAATATATATTTTGATACAAATTTACATTATTTTATGTATTTTCTATATTTATTTCAATTCAAATTTAGCTTATTTTATGTGTCTTTTGTATATCTATTTTCATACAAATTTAATTATTTTTGTTTATTTTTGTATATAGTTTTATACAATTTTACGTTATTTTATGTGTATTTTGTATATTTATATTTACAAAAGTAGACATTCTTTTATTGGCATTTAGTTTATTTATTTTGATACGAATTTACATTATTTTATGTGTATTTTGTATACATTTTCTTATACGTATTTACTTCATTTTATGTGTATTTTGTATATATATTTTTATAGAAATCTACGTTATTTTATGTGTATTCATATATATATTTTGAAACAAATTTACATTGTTTTATGTGTATTTTGCATATCTATTTCAATACAAATCTACCTTATTGTATGTGCATTTTGTATATTTATTGTAATACAAATTTAAATTTTTTATATGTATTTTGGTATATATATTTTCATAAAAAATGCGTTGTTTTATGGGTATTTTGCATCTTTATTTTCATACAAATTTACATTGTTTTATTAATATTCTGTGTATTTATTTTGATACTATTTTACATTATTCTATTTGTGTTTTGTATATATTTTTTATACATATTTACATTATTTAATGTGTATTTTCTATATATATATTTCATACAAATTTACGTTATTTTAAGTGTATTTGTTTATATATTTTCATTCAAATTTACATTATTTTATGTGTATTTTGTATATGTATTTCAATAGAAATTTAACTAGTTTTATGTGTATTTTGTATATATATTTTTATACAAATTTAAATTATTTTGTGTATTTTTTAATAGAGTTTTATACATATTTTATAACAATATTTATATTTATTTTGTACAAATACACATTCTTTTATTGATATTTTGTTTATTTATTTTGGATGCGATTTACATTATTTAATGTATTTTGTATATATATATATTTATATTTACGTCATCCTTATTGTATGTGTGCATTTTTTATATATTTTAATTTTAATATTTAATTATTTCTATGTGTTATTTTTTAATATGTATTTTTAAAAAAATATGCTTTTGTATTGTGGTATTTTATTTTTTTTTCTTTAAATTCAATTTTAAATTTGATTTTTTTATCTGTGTGATTTTATTTTATTTCTTTTACATTTAAAAAAAATTAAAAAAATAAATAAAAATAATAAATAAATACATAATGCAAAATAAACAATGTAAATTTGTTTCAAAATATATATACGAGTACACATGAAATAAGGTAGATTTCTATAAAATATATATACAAAATACACATAAAATTAAGTAAATACGTATAAAAATGTATACAAAATACACATAAAAATAATGTAAATTAGTATCAAATAAATAAACAAAATACCAATAAAAGAATATGTATTTGTATAAATATATATACAAAATACACATTAAATAATATAAATTTGTTTAAAATACACATACAAAATACATGATGTAAATACGTATAAAAATATATATACAAAATACACATTAAATAATGTAAATTATGTCAAAATAAATAAACAAAATATCAAAAAAGAATGTGTATTTGTATGAAAATAGATATACAAAATACACATAAAATAAGCTAAATTTGTATCAAATATATATACAAAATAAACAAAAATATTTTAAATTTGTATGAAAATAAATATAAAAAATACACATAAAATTAGGTAAATTGGTATTGAAATACATACACAAAATACACATAAAATAATGTAAATTTGAATGAAAATACTTCATCAAATACACTTAAAATAACGTAAATTTGTATAAAAAAATATGTACAAAACACAAATAGAATAATGTAAAATCGTATCAAAATAAATACACAGAATATTAATAAAATAATGTAAATTTGTATGAAAATAAAGAAGCCAAATACCCATAAAATAACGCATTTTTTTTATTTATAAAAATATATATACCAAAATACATATCAAAAAATAAAATTTTTATTAAAATAAATATACAAAAAACACATACAATAAGGTAAATTTGTATTGAAATAGATATGCAAAATACATATAAAACAATGTAAATTTGTTTCAAAATATATATACGAATACACATAAAATAACGTAGATTTCTATAAAAATATATATACAAAATACACATAAATTGAAGTAAATACGTATAAAAAAATGTATTGAAAATACACATAAAATAATGTAAATTCGTATCAAAATAAATAAACAAAATACCAATAATGAATGTGTATTTGTATAAATATAAATATACAAAATACATAAAATAACGTAAATTTATATAAACTATATACAAAAATACAGAAAATTAATTAAATTTGTATGAAAATAGATATACAAAATACACATTAAATATGCTAAATTTGAATTGAGATATATATACAAAATACATAAAATAAAGTAAATTTGTATCAAAATATTTATACAAATACACATATAAGAACGTAAATTTGTATGAAAATATATAAACAAAATACACATTAAATAATGTAAATATGTATAAAAAAATATATACAAAATACACATATAATCATGTAATTCGTATCAAAATAAATAAACAAAATACCAATAAATAATATAAATTTGTATGAGTAAACGTGTATGTTGCATATTTTTTCAATACAAATTTACCTTATTATATACGCATTTTGTATATTAATTTTAATACAAATTTAATTATTCGATGTGTATTTTTGTATCTGTATTTTTATAAACATATGCCTTATTTTTTGGGTATTTTGCATCTTTATTTTCATACAAATTTACATTATTTTATTTATATTATGCTCATTCATTTTGATACGAATTGACATTATTCTATGTGTATTTTGTATATATTTTTCATACAAATTTACGTTATTTATATGTGCATTTGTTTATATATTTTGACACAAATTTACAATATTTTATGTTTATTTTGTATAAACATTTCAAAAGAAATTTACCTAGTTTTTTGTGTATTTTGTATATCTATTTTCATACAAACTCAAATTATTTCTATGTATTTTTGTATATATTTTAATACAAATTTTAGTTATGTTATGTGTATTTTATAAATTTATTTTCATTCAAATATATATTATTTTATTGGTGTTTTGTTGATTTATATTGATACGAATTTACATTATTTTATATGTGCTTTGTATATATATATATATATATATATATATATATATATATATATATATATATATATATATATATATATATATATATATATATATATATATATATATATATATATATATATATATATATATATATATATATATATATATATACGCTTTTACATTATTTAATATTTATTTTGAATATATATTTTTATACAAATTCATGGTATTTTATGTGTATTTGTATATATATTTTTGTATAAATTTACATTATTTTATGTGTATTATGTACATATATTTTATTACAAATCTACCTTATTTTATGTTTATTTTGTATGTGTATTTTGTATACAAATTTACGTTATTATATACGCATTTTGTATATTAATTTTAATACAAATTTAATTACTCGATGTGTATTTTTGTATCTGTATTTTTATAAACATATGCTTTATTTTTTGGGTATTTTGCATCTTCATTTTCATACAAATTTACATTATTTTATTGATATTCTGCTCATTCATTTTGATACGAATTGACATTATTCTATGTGTATTTTGTATATATTTTTCATACAAATTTACGTTATTTTATGTGTATTTGTTTATATATTTTGACACAAATTTACAATATTTTATGGGTATTTTGTATATACATTTCATAATAAATTTACCTAGTTTTATTTGTATTTTGTTTATCTATTTTCATACAAACTCAAATTATTTCTATGTATTTTTGTATATATTTTAATACAAATTTTAGTTATGTTATTTGTATTTTGTAAATTTATTTTCATTCAAATATATATTATTTTATTGGTGTTTTGTTGATTTATATTGATACGAATTTACATTATTTTATATGTACTTGTATATATATATATATATATATATATATATATATATATATATATATATATATATATATATATATATATATATATATATATATATATATATATATATATATATATATATATATATATATATATATATATATATATATATATATATATATATATATATATATATATTTATACGCTTTTACATTATTTAATATTTATTTTGAATATATATTTTTATACAAATTCATGGTATTTTATGTGTATTTGTATATATATTTTCAAATAAATTTACATTATTTTATGTGTGTTTTATACATGTATTTTATTACAAATCTACCTTATTTTATGTTTATTTTGTATGTGTATTTTGTATATTTATATTTATCCAAATACACATTCTTTTATTAGTATTTTGTTTATTTATTTTAATTCGAATTTACATTATTTTATGTGTATTTTGTATACATTTTTTATACGTATTTACTTAATTTTATGTGTATTTTGTATATATATTTTTATAGAAATCTACGTTTTTTTAATTGTATTCGTATATATATTTTGAAACAAATTTACATTGTTTTATATGTATTTTTGCATATCTCTTTCAATACAAATTTACCTTATTGTATGTGCATTTTGTATATTTATTTCAATGCAAATTTAAATATTTTATGTGTATTTTTGTATATATATTTTTATAAGAAATGCGCTATTTTATGGGAATTTTGCATCTTTATTTTCATACAAATTTACATTATTTTATTAATATTCGGTGTATTTATTTTGATACGATGTTACATTATTCTATTTTTTTTTGTATATACTTTTTTATACATATTTACATTATTTAATGTGTATCTTGCATATATATTTTATACAAATTTATTATCTATTATCTATTTTCATACAAATACACATTCTTTTCATGATATTTTGTTTATTTATTTTGACACGAATCTACATTATTTGATATGTATTTTGTATATATATTTTTATACGTATTTACATAATTTCATATGTATTTTGTATATATATTTCTATAGAAATCTACTTTATTTTATGTTTATTCGTATATATATTTTGAAACAGATTTACATTGTTTTATATGTATTTTTGAATATCTCTTTCAATACAAATTTACCTTACTGTATATGCATTTTGTATATTTATTTCAATACAAATTTAAATATTTTATGTGTATTTTGGTAGATATATTTTTATAAAAAATGCGATAGTTTTTGGGAATTTTGCATCTTTATTTTCATACAAATTTACATTATTTTATTGGTATTCTGTGTATTTATTTTGATACGATTTTACATTATTCTGTTTGTTTTTTGTATATATTTTTTTATACACATTTACATAATTTAATGTGTATCTTCCATATATATTTGATACAAATTTACGTTATTTTAAGTGTATTTGTTTATATTTTTTCATTCAAATTTACATTATTTGATGTGTATTTTGTATATATATTTCAATACAAATTTACCTAATTTTATGTGTATTTTGTATATTTCTTTTCAAACAAATTTAAATTATTTTGTGTATTTTCATATATAGTTTTATACAAATTTAGGTTATTTTATATACGCATTTACATTATTTAATGTGTGTTTTGTATATATATTTTTATGCAAATTTACTTCATTTTATGTGCATTTTTGTACATATATTTGTATAGAAATTTTTGTATATATTTTCTCATACAAATATTATTTTATTGGTATTTTCTTTATTTATTTTGATACGAGTTACATGATTACATATGTATTTTGTACATATTTTTTATACGTATTTACATTTAATTTTGTTTATATATTTTTTAAACAAATCTACGTTATTATATGTATTTGTATAAATATTTTGATACAGATTTACATTATTTTATGTATTTTGTATGTACATTTCAATTCAAATTTAGCTTATTTTAGCTGTATTTTGTATATATATTTTCATACAAATTTAATTACTTCTGTAAATATTTGTATATAGTTTTATACAAATTTACGATATTTTTGTGTATTTTGTATATTTATATTTATACAAATACACATTCTTTTACTGGTATTTTGTTTATTTATTTTGATACGATTTTTATGTGTATTTTGTATTCATTTTTTTATACGTATTTACTTCATTTTATGTGTATTTTGTATATATTTTATAGAAATCTACGTTATTTTATGTGTATTCGTATATATATTTTGAAACAAATTTACATTGTTTTATATGTATTTTGCATATCTATTTCAATACAAATTTGCAAATTTACTTTATTTTATGTGCATTTTTGTACATATATTTTTTTAGAAATTTGCGTTATTTTATGTGTATTTGTATATATTTTCATACAAATTTACATTATTTTATTGCTATTTTGTTTATTTATTTTGATACAAATGAAAATAGATATACAAAATATACATAAAATAAGCTAAATTTGTATTGAAATATATATACAAAATACATAAAATAATGTAAATTTGTATCAAAATATTTTAATAGATGCGCATAAAATAACGTAAATTTGTTTTAAAATATACAAAATACACATTAAATAATGTAAATATGTATAAAAAAATATATACAAAACACAAATAGAATAATGTAAAATCGTATCAAAATAAATACACAGAATATTAATAAAACAATGTAAATTTGTATGAAAATAAAGATGCAAAATACCCATTAAATAACGCATTTTTTTATAAAAATATATATACCAAAATACACATGAAAAAATTAATTTGTATTAAAATAAATTTACAAAATTCACATACAATAAGGTAAATCTGTATTGAAATAGATATGCAAAATACATATAAAACAATGTAAATTTGTTTCAAAATATATATACGAATACACATAAAATAACGTAGATTTGTATAAAAATATATATACAAAATACACATAAAATGAAGTAAATACGTATAAGAAAATGTATACAAAATACGTATAAAATAATGTAAACTCGTATCAAAATAAATAAACAAAATACCAATAAAAGAATGTGTATTTGTATAAATATAAATATACAAAATACACATAATATATGGTAAATTTGAATAAAACTATATACAAAAATACACAGAAGTAATTAAATTCGTATGAAAATAGATATACAAAATACAGATAAAATAAGCTAAATTTGAATTGAAATGAATATACAAAATACATAAAATAATGTAGATTTGTATGAAAATATTTATAAAAATACCCATTAAATGACGCATTTTTTTTATTTATAAAAATATATATACCAAAATACACATCAAAAAATTAAATTTGTATTAAAATAAATATACAAAAAACACATACAATAAGGTAAATTTGTATTGAAATAGATATGCAAAATACATATAAAACAATGTAAATTTGTTTCAAAATATATATACGAATACACATAAAATAACGTAGATTTCTATAAAAATATATATACAAAATACACATAAAATGAAGTAAATACGTATAAAAAAATGTATACAAAATACACATAAAATAATGTAAATTCGTATCAAAATAAATATACAGAATACCAATAAAAGAATGTGTATTTGTATAAATATAAATATTCAAAATACACATAAAATAACGTAAATTTATATTAAACTATATACAAAAATACACAGAAGTATTTTAATTTGTATGAAAATAGATATACAAAATAAGGTAAATTTGTTTCAAATTCAATAAACAAAATTCAGATAAAAGAACGTATATTTGTAGAAAAAATAAATATACAAAATACACATTAAATAACGAAAATTTGTATGAAAATATATAAAAAATAAAAATACTTAATTTGTATGAAAATAAATATACAAAATACACATGTATTTTGTATATCTATTTTCACACAAATTTAATTACTTTTGTGTATTTTTGCATATAGTTTTATATAAATTTACGTTATTTTATTTGAATTTTGTAAATTTATATATATACAATACACATTCTTTTTATTAGCATTTTGTTTATTTATTTTGATACGAGTTTACATTATTTTGTGTATTTTGTATACCTTTTTTTTATACGTATTTACTTCATTTTATGTGTATTTTGTATATATATTTTCATAGAAATCTACGTTATTTTATGTGTATTCGTATGTATATTTTTAAAAAAATTTACATAGTTGTATATGTATTTTGCATATCTATTTCAAAACAAATTTACCTTATTGTATGTGCATTTTGTATATTTATTTTAATACAAAATCAAATATTTTATGTGTATCTTGGTATAAATATTTTTATAAAAAATGCGTTATTTTATGGGTATTTTGCATCTTAATTTTCATACAAATTTACATTATTTTATTAATATTCTGTGTATTTATTTTGATACTATTTTATATTATTCTATTTGTGTTTTGTATATATTCTTTTATACATATTTAAAATATTTAATGTATATTTTGCATATATATATTTTATCCAAATTTACGTGATTTTATATGTATTTGTTTATATATTTTCATACAAATTTACATTCTTTTATGTGAGATTTGTATATGTATTTCAATACAAATTTGCCTAACTTTATGTGTATTTTGCATATCTATTTTCAAACAAATTAAAAAAAAATTTGTGTATATTTGTATATATTTTTATACAAATTTTAGTTATTTTATTTGTTTTTTGTATATATATTTTCCTACAAATATACATTCTTTTTTTGGAATTTTGTGTATTTAATTTTTTACGGATTTACATTATTTTATGTTTATTTTGTATAAATATTTTTCTACGTATTTAAACTATTTTATATGTATTTTATATATACATTTTCATAAAAATTTACGTTATTTTATTGTGTGTATTCGTATATATTTTGAAACATTTTATACAAATTCATGTTATTTTATGTGTATATGTATATATATTTTCATAAAAATTTATATTATTTTATGTGTATTCTTACATATATTTTATTACAAATTTACCTTATTTTATGTTTATTTTGTATATTTATTTCATTCAATTTTAAATTATTTAATTTGTATATTTGTATTTGTATTTAGGTTATTTTATGTGTGTTTTCTATATATATTTTCATCCAAAAGTACATTATTGTTTTGCTATTTTCTTAATTTAATTCGATACGAATTTAGATTATTTCATAGGTATTTTGTATACATATTTTTATACTCATTTACATTATCTAATGTGTGTTTTGTATATATTTTTTTATGCAAACAAATTTTATGTGCATTTTTGTAAATATATTTTTATAGAAACTTAAAACGTTATTTTATGTGTATTTTGTATATGTTTTCTCATACAAATTTACATTATTTAATTAGTTTTTTGTTTATTTATTTTGATACGAATGACTTGATTATTGGTGTATTTTGTAATTATTATATGTGTATTTGTTAAAAATATTTTGAAACGAGTTTACTTTATTTTATGTATTTTGTATATATATTTCAATTCAAATTTAGCTTATTTTGTGTGTATTTTGTATATCTATTTTCACTCAAATTTAATTACTTCTGTGTATTTTTGTATATAGTTTTATACAAATTTACGTTATTTTATGTGCATTTTGTATATTTATATTTATACAAATACACATTCTCTTATTGGTATTTTGTTTATTTATATTTATACGAATTTACATTATTTTATGTGTATTTTGTATACTTTTTTGATTCGTATTTACTTAATTTTATTTGTATTTTGTATATATATATTTATAGAAATCTACGTTATTTTATGTGTATTCGTATATATATTTTGAAACAAATTTACATTGTTTTATATGTTTTTTGCATATCTATTTCAATACAAATTTATTTTATTGTATGTGCATTTTGTATATTTATTTTAATACAAATTCAAATATTTTATGTGTATTTTGGTATATATAATTTTATAAAAAATGCGTTATTTTATAGGTATTTTGCATCTTAGTTTTCACACAAATGTACATTATTTTATTAATATTCTGTGTATATATGTTGATACGATTTTACATTATTCTATTTGTGTTTTGTACATATTTTTTTTATACAAATCTACGTTATTTTAAGTGTATTTGTTTATGTATTTTCATTCAAATTTACATTATTTTATGTGTATTTTGTGTATGTATTTCAATACAAATTTACCTAATTTTATGTGTATTTTGTATATTTATTTTCATACAAATTTAAAATATTTTTGTGTATTTTTGTATATAGTTTGATACAAATTTAGGTTATTTTATGTGTATTTTGTATATCTATTTTCATACAAATACACATTCTTTTATTGATATTTTGTTTATTTATTTTGACGCGAATTTTATGTGAATTTGTTTTCATTTCATACAAATTTACATTACTTTATGTGTATTTTGTACATGTATTTAAATACAAATTTAACTAATTATATGTGTATTTTGTATATCTATTTTCATACAAATTGAAATTTATTTTTTTGTTTTTTTTTATATATTTATTCAAATTTTCGTAATCTTATAAAAATATATATACCAAAATACACATAAAATATTTAAATTTGTATTGAAATAAATATACAAAATGCACATACAATAAGGTAAATTTGTATAGAAAGAGATATGCAAAAATACATATAAAACAATGTAAATTTGTTTCAAAATATATATACGAATACAAATAAAAAAACGTAGATTTCTATAAAAATATATATACAAAATACACATAAAATTAAGTAAATACGTATAAAAAAATGTATTCAAAATACACTTAAAATAATGTTAATTCGGATTAAAAAAAATACCAATAAAAGAATGTGTATTTGGATAAATATAAATATACAAAATACACATACAAAATAAACATAAAATGAGGTAGATTTGTAATAAAATATATGTACAAAATACACATACAATAATGTAAATTTATATGAAAATATATATACAAATACACATAAAATACCATGAATTTGTATAAAAATATATATTCAAAATAAATATTAAATAATGTAAGAGCGTATAAAAATATATATACAAAGTAATGTAAATAAAATAATGTAAATTCGTATCAATATAAATCAACAAAACACCAATAAAATAATATATATTTGAATGAAAATAAATTTACAAAATACACATAACATAACTAAAATTTGTATTAAAATATATACAAAAATACATAGAAATTATTTGAGTTTGTATGAAAATAGATATACAAAATACACATAAAACTAGGTAAATTTCTTTTGAAATATATATACAAAATACCCATAAAATATTGTAAATTTGTGTCAAAATATATAAACAAATACACATAAAATAACGTAAATTTGTATGAAAAATATATACAAAATACACATAGAATAATATCAATTCGTATCAAAATGAATGAGCAGAATATCAATAAAATGTAAATTCGTATCAATATAAATCAACAAAACACCAATAAAATAATATATATTTGAATGAAAATAAATTTACAAAATACACATAACATAACTAAAATTTGTATTAAAATATATACAAAAATACATAGAAATTATTTGAGTTTGTATGAAAATAGATATACAAAATACACATAAAACTAGGTAAATTTCTTTTGAAATATATATACAAAATACCCATAAAATATTGTAATTTGTGTCAAAATATATAAACAAATACACATAAAATAACGTAATTTGTATGAAAATATATACAAAATACATAGAATAATGTCAATTCGTATCAAAATGAATGAGCAGAATATCAATAAAATAATGTAAATTTGTATGAAAATAAAGGTGCAAAATACCCAAAAATAAAGCATATGTTTATAAAATACAGATACAAAATTATCGAATAATTAAATTTGTATTAAAATTAATATACAAATGCGTATAATAAGGTAAATTTGTATTGAAAAATATGCAACATACACGTTTACTCATACAAATTTATATTATTTTATTGGTATTTTTTTAATTTATTTTGATACGAATTAAATGATTATAGGTGTATTTTATACATATTTTTTATAGGTATTTACGTTATTTAATGTGTATTTTGTTTATATATTTTCATACAAATTTACGTTATTATATGTGTATTTGTATAAATATTTTGATTTATTTTATTTCATGTATTTTGTATATATATTTCAATTCAAATTTAGCTTATTTTGTGTGTATTTTGTATATATTTTCATACAAATTTAATTACTTCTGTGTATTTTTGTATATAGTTTTATATAAATTTACGTTATTTTATGTGTATTTTGTATATTTATATTTATACAAATACACATTCTTTTATTTGTATTTTGTTTATTTATTTTGATACGAATTTACATTATTTTATGTGTTTTTTGTATACATTTTTTATACGTATTTACTTCATTCTATGTGTATTTTGTATATATATTTTTATAGAAATCTACGTTAATTTATGTGTATTCGTATATATATTTTGAGACAAATTTACATTGTTTTATATGTATTTTGCATATCTATTTCAATACAAATTTACCTTATTGTATGTGTTTTTTGTATATTTATTTTAATACAAATTTAATTTTTTTATTTGTATTTTGGTATATATATTTTTATAAATAAAAAAATTCGTTTTTTTTTATGTATTTTGCTTCTTTATTTTAATACAAGTTTACATTATTTTATTAATGTTCTGTGTATTTATTTTGATACGATTTTACATTATTCTATTTGTGTTTTGTACATATTTTTTTATACAAATTTACGTTATTTTAAGTGTATTTGTTTATGTATTTTTATTCAAATTTACATTATTTTATGTGTATTTTGTGTATGTATTTCCATACAAATTTACCTAATTTTATGTGGATTTTGTATATTTATTTTCATACAAATTTAAAAAAATTTTGTGTATTTTTGTATATAGTTTGATACAAATTTAGGTTATTTTATGTGTATTTTGTATATCTATTTTCATACAAATACACATTCTTTTATTAATAGTTTGTTTATTTGTTTTGACGCGAATTTACATTATTTAATGTGTATTTTGTATATATATTTTTATACGTATTTACATCATTTCATGTGTATTTTGTATAGTTTTAAACAAATTTATATTATTTAATGTGTATTTTGTATATATATATTTATAAAAATACACATTCTTTTATTGGTATTTTGTTTATTTATTTTGATACTAATTTACATTATTTTATGTGTATTTTGTATACATTTTTGATACGTATTTACTTAATTTTATGTATTTTGTATATATATTTTTTATAGAAATCTACCTTATTTCATGTGTATTCGTATATATATTTTGAAACAAATTTACATTCTTTATATGTATTTTGCATATCTATTTTTGTGTATTCTGTATTTATTTTTGTTATACATAGAATAATGTAAAATCGTATCAAAATAGGTACACAGAATATCAATAAAATAATTTAAATTTGTATGAAAATAAAGATGCAAAATACCCATAAGATAAAGCATTTTTTTTTTAAAATACATATACAAAAATACACATAGAATAATTAAATTTGTATTAAAATTAATATACAAAATGCACACATACAAAAAGGTAAATTTGTATTGAAAAAAAAAACGCAAAATACAAATAAAACAGTGTAAATTTGTTTCAAAATATATACAAAAAAATACACATAAAATAATGTAAATTCGAAACAAAATAAATAAACAAAATACCACTAAAAGAATGTGTATTTGTATAAATATAAATGTACAAAATACACATACAAAATAAACATAAAATAAGGTAAATTTGTAATGAAATATATGTACAAAATACACATAAAATAATGTAAATTTATATGAAAATATATATACAAATACACATAAAATACCATGAATTTGTATAAAATTATATATTCAAAATAAATATTAAATAATGTAAATAATAATATAAAATAATGTAAATTCGTATCAATATAAATCAACAAAATACCAATAAAATAATATATTTGAATGAAAATAGATTTACAAAATACACATAACCTAACTAAAATTTGTATTGAAATATATACAAAAATACATAAAAATAATTTGAGTTTGTATGAAAATAGATATTCAAAATACACATAAAACTAGGTAAATTTCTTTTGAAATATATATACAAAATACCCATAAAATATTGAAATTTTGTGTCAAAATATTTAAACAAATACACATAAAATAACGTAAATTTGTATGAAAAATATTTCCTATCTACACAGAGAATAATGTCAAATCGTATCAAAATGAATGAGCAGAATATCAATAAAATAACGTAAATTTGTATGAAAATAAAGATGCAAAATACCCTTAAAATAAAGCATATTTTTATAAAAAAACATATAGAAAAATACACATAGAATAATTAAATTTGTATTAAAATTAATATACAAAATGCATATACAATAAATTTAAATTTGATTATATTAAATGAAATAAATACAAAAAATAAACATAAAATAAGTTAAATTTTTAATAAAATATATGTAAGAATACACATAAAATAATATGAATTTGTATGAAAATATTTATACAAATACACATAAAATAACATGAATTTGTATAAAATTTGTTTCAAAATATTAACGAATACACACAATAAAATAACGTAATTTTTTATGAAAATGTATATATAAAATACACATAAAATAATTTAAATACGTAGAAAAATATATATACAAAATTCACATAAAATAATGTAAATTCGTAAAAATTTAAATACACAAAATTCCAATAAAAGAATGTATATTTGTAGTAAAATATATATACAAAAAACAAATAAAATAACTAAAATTTGTATAAAAATATATACAAAAATACACAGAAATAATTTAAATTTGTTTGAAAATAGATATGCAAAATACACATAAAGTTAGGCAAATTTGTATTGAAATACATATACAAAACTCACATAAAATAATGTAAATTTGTATGAAAATATATAAACAAATACATATAAAATCACGTAAATTTGGATAAAATATATATACAAAATATACATTAAGTATTTTAAATATTTAAATATATTATATATATTTTTATTGATATTTGCGTTATTTATGTGTATTTTGTATATGTTTTCTCATAGAAATTTACATTATTTTATTGGTATTTTCTCTATTTATTTTGATACGAATTACCTGATTATTTGTGTATTTTGTACAGTTTTTTTATACGTATTTACATTATATAATGTGTATTTTGTTTATATATTTTTATACAAATTTACGTTATTATGTGTGTATTTGTATAAGTATTTTGATACAAATTTACATTATTTTATGTATTTTGTATATATATTTCAATTCAAATTTAGCTTATTTTATGTGTATTTTGAATATCTATTTATTTTAATACAAAATCAAATATTTTATGTTTTTTCGTATATATATTTTTATAAAAAATGCGTTATTTTATGGGTATTTTGCATCTTAATTTTCATACAAATTTACATTATTTTATTAATATTTTCTCTCTTTATTTTGATACGATTATACATTATTTTATTTGTGTTTTGTATATATTTTTTTTTATACATATTTACATTATTTAATGTGTTTTTTGTATATATATTTGATACAAATTTACGTTATTTTAAGTCTATATGTTTATATATTTTCATTCAAATTTATATTATTTTATGTGTATTTTGTATATGTATTTCAATACAAATTTACCTTATTTTATGTTTTTTGTATATTTATTTTCATA
Source organism: Eriocheir sinensis (assembly GCF_024679095.1). Taxonomy (NCBI): domain Eukaryota; kingdom Metazoa; phylum Arthropoda; class Malacostraca; order Decapoda; family Varunidae; genus Eriocheir; species Eriocheir sinensis. Next base: position 61,102 of record NW_026111986.1, read on the forward strand.
CAAGTTTAAATTATTTTTTGTATTTTGTATATCTATTTTTATACAAATACACATTCTTTTCATGATATTTTGTTTATTTATTTTGACACGAATTAACATTATTTAATGTGTGTTTTGTTTATATATTTTTATACGTATTTACATTATTTCAAGTGTATTTTGTATATATATTTCTATAGAAATCTGCGTTATTTTATGTGTATTCGTATATATATTTTGAAACAAATTTACATTGTTTTATGTATTTTGCATATTTTTTTAATACAAATTTATCTTATTGTATGTGCATTTTGTAGATTAATTTTAATACAAATTTGATTAATTTATGTGTATTTTTGTATATGTATTTTTATAAAAATATGCTTTATTTTATTGGTATTTTGCATCTTTATTTTCATACAAATTTACATTATTTTATTGATATTCTGTGTATTTATTTTGATATGATTTTACATTATTCTATGTGTATTTTGTATATATATTTTATATAAAATGTTTTTGTTTTCATTTCATACAAATCTACATTATTTTATGTGTTTTTTGTACATTTATTTAAATACAAATTTAACTAGTTATATGTGTATTTTGTATATCTATTTTGTATGTATATTTTCATAGAAATTTACTCTATTTTATGTGTATTCGTATATATATTTTGATACAAATTTACATTAATAATGTGTATTTTGCATATCTATTTCAATACAAATTTACTTTATTGTACGTTCATTTTGTATATTTGTTTTAATACAAATTTAATTATTTTATGTCTTTTTGTATATATATTTTTATGCAAATATGCGTTATTATATGGATTTTTTGCATCTTTATTTTCATACAAATTTACATTATTTTATTGATATTCTCTTTATTTATTTTGATACGATTTTAAATTATTCTATATGTTTTTTGTATATGTTCATTTTGTATATATATTTTATCCAAATTTACATTATTTTATGTGATTTGTTTATTAATTTTCATACATATTTACATTATTTTATGTTTTTTGTATATATATTTTTCTACGTATTTAAGTTATTTTATGTGTATTTTGTATATACATTTTCATAAAAAAAATTACGTTATTTTATTGTGTGTATAAGTATATATTTTGATACAAATCTTATTCAAATTCATGTTATTTAATGTGTATTTGTATATATATTTTCTTACAAATTTATATTATTTTATGTGTATTTTTTCAAATATTTCATTACAAATTTACCTTATTTTATGTTTATTTTGTATATTTATTTTATTCAATTTTAAATTATTTTGTGTATATTTGTATTTGTATTTAGGTTATTTTATGAGTATTTTGTATATATAGTTTCATCCAAAATTACATTATTATATTGGTATTTTCTTAATTTAATTCGATACGAATTTAGATTATTTCATAGGTATTTTGTATACATATTTTTATACTCATTTACATTATCTAATGTGTGTTTTGTATATATATTTTTATGCAAATTTATTTTATGTTCATTTTTGTACATATATTTTTATAGAAATTTGCGTTATTTTATGTATATAGTTTTATATAAATTTACGTTATTTTATGTGCATTTTGAATATTTATATTTATACAAATACACATCCTTTTATTGCTATATTGTTTATTTATATTTATACGAATTTACATTATTTTATGTGTATTTTGTATACATTTTTTTATACGTATTTACTTAATTTTATGTGTATTTTGTATATGTATTTTTATAGAAATCTACGTTATTTTATGTGAATTCGCATATATATTTTGAAACAAATTTACATTATTTTATATGTATTTTGCATATCTATCTCAATACAAATTTACCTTATTGTATGTGCATTTCGTATATTTATTTTGATACAAATTCAAATATTTTATGTGTATTTTGGTATCAATAATTTTTTAAAAAATGCGTTATTTTATAGGTATTTTGCATCTTAATTTTCATACAAATTTACATTATTTTATTAGTATTCTGTGTATATATTTTGATACGATTTTACATTATTCTATTTGTGTTTTGTATATATTTTTTTTATACATATTTACACTATTTAATGTGTATTTTGTATATATATTTCATACAAATTTACTCTATTATATGTGTATTTGTTTATATATTTTCTTTCAAATTTACATTATTTTATGTGTATTTTGTATATGTATTTCAATAGAAATTAACCTAATTTTATGTGTATTTTGTATATTTCTTTTCATACAAATTTAAATTATTTTTGTATTTTTGTATATAGTTTTATACAAATTTAGGTTATTTTATGTTCGCATTTACATTATTTAATGTGTGTTTTGTATATATATTTTTATCCAAAGTTAATTTATTTTACGTTCATTTTTAGACATATATTTTTATGGAAATTAGCGTTATTTTATATGTATTTGTATATGTTTTCTCATACAAATTTACATTATTTTATTGCTATTTTGTTTATTTAGTTTGATACGAATTACGTGATTATATGTGTATTTTGTACATATTTTTTATACGTATTTACATTACTTAATGTGTATTTTGTTTATATATTTTTAAACAAATTTACGTTATTATATGTATTTTTATAAATATTTTGATACAAATTTACATTATTTTATGTATTTTGTATATTCATTTTAATTCAAATTTAGCTTATTTTATCTGTATTTTGTACATCTATTTTCATACGAATTTAATTACTTCTGTGTATTTTTGTATATAGTTTTATACAAATTTAGGTTATTTTATGTGTATTTTGTATATTTATATTTATACAAATACACATTCTTTTATTGGTATTTTGTTTATTTATTTTGATACGAATTTACATTATTTTATGTGTATTTTGTATACATCTTTTTATACGTATTTACTTCATTTTACGTGTATTTTGTATATATATTTTTATACAAATTTAAATTATTTTTGTGTATTTTTTTAATAGAGTTTTATACAAATTTACAATATTTTATGTGTATTTTGAATATTTATTTTCATACAAATACACATTCTTTTATTGATATTTTGTTTATTTATTTTGATGCGAATTTACATTATTTAATGTGTATTTTGTATATATATTTTTATACGTATTTACGTCATCCTTATTGTATGTGTGCATTTTGTATATTAATTTTAATACAAATTTAATTATTCTATGTGTATTTTTGAATATGTATTTTAAAAAAAAAAATATACTTTGTCTTATGGGTATTTTGCATCTTTATTTTCATACAAATTTAAATTATTTTTTGATATTCTGTGTACTTATTTTGATACGATTTTACATTATTCTATGTATAACAAAAATAAATACAGAATACACAAAAATAGATATGCAAAATACATATAAACAATGTAAATTTGTTTCAAAATATATATACGAGTACACATGAAATAAGGTAGATTTCTATAAAAATATATATACAAAATATACATAAAATTAAGTAAATACGTATAAAAAATGTATACAAAATACACATAAAATAATGTAAATTAGTATCAAAATAAATAAACAAAATACCAATAAAAGAATATGTATTTGTATAAATATATATATACAAAATACACATTAAATAATATAAATTTGTTTAAAACTGTACAAAATACACATGAAATGATGTAAATACAAATAAAAATATATATACAAAATACACATTAAATAATGTAAATTCGCGTCAAAATAAATAAACAAAATATCAAAAAAAGAATGTGTATTTGTATGAAAATAGATATACAAAATACACATAAAATAAGCTAAATTTGTATCAAACTATATACAAAAATAAACAAAAATATTTTAAATTTGTATGAAAATAAATATAAAAAATACACATAAAATTAGGTAAATTTGTATTGAAATACATACACAAAATACACATAAAATAATGTAAATTTGAATGAAAATACTTCATCAAATACACTTAAAATAACGTAAATTTGTATAAAAAAATATGTACAAAACACAAATAGAATAATGTAAAATCGTATCAAAATAAATACACAGAATATTAATAAAATAATGTAAATTTGTGTGAAAATAAAGAAGCCAAATACCCATAAAATAACGCATTTTTTTTATTTATAAAAATATATATACCAAAATACATATCAAAAAATAAAATTTGTATTAAAATAAATATACAAAAAACACATACAATAAGGTAAATTTGTATTGAAATAGATATGCAAAATACATATAAAACAATGTAAATTTTTTTCAAAATATATATACGAATACATACAAAATAACGTAGATTTCTATAAAAATATATATACAAAATACACATAAAATGAAGTAAATACGTATAAAATGTATTGAAAATACACATAAAATAATGTAAATTCGCATCAAAATAAATATACAAAATACCAATAATGAATGTGTATTTGTAAATATAAATATATAAATACTCATAAAATAACGTAAATGTATATAAAACTATATACAAAATACACAGAAGTAATTAAATTTGTATGAAAATATATAAAAATACACAAGATAAGCTAAATTTGAATTGAAATATATATACAAAATACATAAAATAAAGTAAATTTGTATCAAAATATTTATACAAATACACATATAAGAACGTAAATTTGTATGAAAATATATAAACAAAATACACATTAAATAATGTAAATATGTATAAAAAAATATATACAAAATACACATATAATCATGTAATTCGTATCAAAATAAATAAACAAAATACCAATAAATAATATAAATTTGTATGAGTAAACGTGTATGTTGCATATTTTTTCAATACAAATTTACTTTATTATATACGCATTTTGTATATTAATTTTAATACAAATTTAATTATTCGATGTGTATTTTTGTATCTGTATTTTTATAAACATATGCCTTATTTTTTGGGTTTTTTGCATCTTTATTTTCATACAAATTTACATTATTTTATTTATATTCTGCTCATTCATTTTGATACGAATTGACATTATTCTATGTGTATTTTGTATATATTTTTCATACAAATTTACGTTATTTATATGTGCATTTGTTTATATATTTTGACACAAATTTACAATATTTTATGTTTATTTTGTATAAACATTTCAAAAGAAATTTACCTAGTTTTATGTGTATTTTGTATATCTATTTTCATACAAACTCAAATTATTTCTATGTATTTTTGTATATATTTTAATACAAATTTTAGTTATGTTATGTGTATTTTGTAAATTTATTTTCATTCAAATATATATTATTTTATTGGTGTTTTGTTGATTTATATTGATACGAATTTACATTATTTTATATGTGCTTTGTATATATATATATATATATATATATATATATATATATATATATATATATATATATATATATATATATATATATATATATATATATATATATATATATATATATATATATATATATATATATATATATATATATATATATATATATATATATATATATATATATTTATACGCTTTTACATTATTTAATATTTATTTTGAATATATATTTTTATACAAATTCATGGTATTTTATGTGTATTTGTATATATTTTTTTATATAAATTTACATTATTTTATGTGTATTTTGTAAATATATTTTTACAAATCTACCTTATTTTATGTTTATTTTGTATGTATTTTGTATACAAATTTACGTTATTATATACGCATTTTGTATATTAATTTTACAAATTTAATTACTCGATGTGTATTTTGTATCTGTATTTTATAAACATATGCTTTATTTATGGGTATTTTGCATCTTAATTTTCATACAAATTTACATTATTTTATTGATATTCTGCTCATTCATTTTGATACGAATTGACATTATTCTATGTGTATTTTGTATATATTTTTCATACAAATTTACGTTATTTTATGTGTATTTGTTTATATATTTTGACACAAATTTACAATATTTTATGGGTATTTTGTATATACATTTCATAATAAATTTACCTAGTTTTATTTGTATTTTGTATATCTATTTTCATACAAACTCAAATTATTTCTATGTATTTTTGTATATATTTTAATACAAATTTTAGTTATGTTATTTGTATTTTGTAAATTTATTTTCATTCAAATATATATTATTTTATTGGTGTTTTGTTGATTTATATTGATACGAATTTATATATATATATATATATATATATATATATATATATATATATATATATATATATATATATATATATATATATATATATATATATATATATATATATATATATATATATATATATATATATATATATATATATATATATATATATATATATATATATATATATATATATATATATATATATATATATATATATATATATATATATATATATATATATATATATATATATATATTTATACGCTTACATTATTTAATATTTATTTTGAATATATATTTTTATACAAATTCATGGTATTTTATGTGTATTTGTATATATATTTTCAAATAAATTTACATTATTTTATGTGTGTTTTATACATGTATTTTATTACAAATCTACCTTATTTTATGTTTATTTTGTTTGTGTATTTTGTATATTTATATTTATCCAAATACACATTCTTTTATTAGTATTTTGTTTATTTATTTTAATTCGAATTTACATTATTTTATGTGTATTTTGTATACATTTTTTAATACGTATTTACTTAATTTTATGTGTATTTTGTATATATATTTTTATAGAAATCTACGTTTTTTTAATTGTATTCGTATATATATTTTGAAACAAATTTACATTGTTTTATATGTATTTTTGCATATCTCTTTCAATACAAATTTACCTTATTGTATGTGCATTTTGTATATTTATTTCAATGCAAATTTAAATATTTTATGTGTATTTTTGTATATATATTTTTATAAGAAATGCGCTATTTTATGGGAATTTTGCATCTTTATTTTCATACAAATTTACATTATTTTATTAATATTCGGTGTATTTATTTTGATACGATGTTACATTATTCTATTTTTTTTTTTTTTTACTTTTTTATACATATTTACATTATTTAATGTGTATCTTGCATATATATTTTATACAAATTTATTATCTATTATCTATTTTCATACAAATACACATTCTTTTCATGATATTTTGTTTATTTATTTTGACACGAATCTACATTATTTGATATGTATTTTGTATATATATTTTTATACGTATTTACATAATTTCATATGTATTTTGTATATATATTTCTATAGAAATCTACTTTATTTTATGTTTATTCGTATATATATTTTGAAACAGATTTACATTGTTTTATATGTATTTTTGAATATCTCTTTCAATACAAATTTACCTTACTGTATATGCATTTTGTATATTTATTTCAATACAAATTTAAATATTTTATGTGTATTTTGGTAGATATATTTTTATAAAAAATGCGATAATTTTTGGGAATTTTGCATCTTTATTTTCATACAAATTTACATTATTTTATTGATATTCTGTGTATTTATTTTGATACGATTTTACATTATTCTATTTGTTTTTTGTATATATTTTTTTATACACATTTACATAATTTAATGTGTATCTTCCATATATATTTGATACAAATTTACGTTATTTTAAGTGTATTTGTTTATATTTTTTCATTCAAATTTACATTATTTGATGTGTATTTTGTATATATATTTCAATACAAATTTACCTAATTTTATGTGTATTTTGTATATTTCTTTTCAAACGAATTTAAATTATTTTTGTGTATTTTCATATATAGTTTTATACAAATTTAGGTTATTTTATGTACGCATTTACATTATATTTAGTGTGTGTTTTGTATATATATTTTTATGCAAATTTACTTCATTTTATGTGCATTTTTGTACATATTTTTTTATAGAAATTTGCGTTATTTGTATATGTTTTCTCATACAAATTTACATTATTTTATTGCTATTTTGTTTATTTATTTTGATACGAGTTACATGATTATATATGTATTTTGTACATATTTTTTTACGTATTTACATTACTTAATTTTGTTTATATATTTTTAAACAAATCTACGTTATTATATGTATTTGTATAAATATTTTGATACAGATTTACATTATTTTATGTATTTTGTATGTACATTTCAATTCAAATTTAGCTTATTTTAGCTGTATTTTGTATATATATTTTCATACAAATTTAATTACTTCTGTGTATTTTTGTATATAGTTTTATACAAATTTACGATATTTTTTGTGTATTTTGTATATTTATATTTATACAAATACACATTCTTTTACTGGTATTTTGTTTATTTATTTTGATACGATTTTTATGTGTATTTTGTATTCATTTTTTATACGTATTTACTTCATTTTATGTGTATTTTGTATATATTTTTATAGAAATCTACGTTATTTTATGTGTATTCGTATATATATTTTGAAACAAATTTACATTGTTTTATATGTATTTTGCATATCTATTTCAATACAAATTTGCAAATTTACTTTATTTTATGTGCATTTTTGTACATATATTTTTTTTAGAAATTTGCGTTATTTTATGTGTATTTGTATATGTTTTCTCATACAAATTTACATTATTTTATTGCTATTTTGTTTATTTATTTTGATACAAATGAAAATAGATATACAAAATATACATAAAATAAGCTAAATTTGTATTGAAATATATATACAAAATACATAAAATAATGTAAATTTGTATCAAAATATTTTAATAGATGCGCATAAAATAACGTAAATTTGTTTTAAAATATACAAAATACACATTAAATAATGTAAATATGTATAAAAAAATATATACAAAACACAAATAGAATAATGTAAAATCGTATCAAAATAAATACACAGAATATTAATAAAACAATGTAAATTTGTATGAAAATAAAGATGCAAAATACCCATTAAATAACGCATTTTTTTATAAAAATATATATACATAAATACACATGAAAAAATTAATTTGTATTAAAATAAATTTACAAAATTCACATACAATAAGGTAAATCTGTATTGAAATAGATATGCAAAATACATATAAAACAATGTAAATTTGTTTCAAAATATATATACGAATACACATAAAATAACGTAGATTTGTATAAAAATATATATTCAAAATACACATAAAATGAAGTAAATACGTATAAGAAAATGTATACAAAATACGAATAAAATAATGTAAATTCGTATCAAAATAAATAAACAAAATACCAATAAAAGAATGTGTATTTGTATAAATATAAATATACAAAATACACATAAAATATGGTAAATTTGAATAAAACTATATACAAAAATACACAGAAGTAATTAAATTCGTATGAAAATTGATATACAAAATACAGATAAAATAAGCTAAATTTGAATTGAAATGAATATACAAAATACATAAAATAATGTAGATTTGTATGAAAATATTTATAAAAATACCCATAAAATGACGCATTTTTTTTATTTATAAAAATATATATACCAAAATACACATCAAAAAATTAAATTTGTATTAAAATAAATATACAAAAAACACATACAATAAGGTAAATTTGTATTGAAATAGATATGCAAAATACATATAAAACAATGTAAATTTGTTTCAAAATATATATACGAATACACATAAAATAACGTAGATTTCTATAAAAATATATATACAAAATACACAAATGAAGTAAATACGTATAAAAATGTATACAAATACACATAAAATAATGTAAATTGTATCAAAATAAATATACAGAATACCAATAAAAGAATGTATTTGTATAAATATATATTAAAAATAAAAATAAAATAACGTAAATTTATATTAAACTATATACAAAAATACACAGAAGTATTTTAATTTGTATGAAAATAGATATACAAAATAAGGTAAATTTGTTTCAAATTCAATAAACAAAATTCAGATAAAAGAACGTATATTTGTAGAAAAAATAAATATACAAAATACACATTAAATAACGAAAATTTGTATGAAAATATATAAAAAATAAAAAAAAATAATTTCAATTTGTATGAAAATAAATATACAAAATACACATGTATTTTGTATATCTATTTTCACACAAATTTAATTACTTTTGTGTATTTTTGCATATAGTTTTATATAAATTTACGTTATTTTATTTGAATTTTGTAAATTTATATATATACAATACACATTCTTTTTATTAGCATTTTGTTTATTTATTTTGATACGAGTTTACATTATTTTGTGTATTTTGTATACCTTTTTTTATACGTATTTACTTCATTTTATGTGTATTTTGTATATATATTTTCATAGAAATCTACGTTATTTTATGTGTATTCGTATGTATATTTTTAAAAAAATTTACATTGTTGTATATGTATTTTGCATATCTATTTCAAAACAAATTTACCTTATTGTATGTGCATTTTGTATATTTATTTTAATACAAAATCAAATATTTTATGTGTATCTTGGTATAAATATTTTTATAAAAAATGCGTTATTTTATGGGTATTTTGCATCTTAATTTTCATACAAATTTACATTATTTTATTACTATTCTGTGTATTTATTTTGATACTATTTTATATTATTCTATTTGTGTTTTGTATATATTCTTTTATACATATTTAAAATATTTAATGAATATTTTGCATATATATATTTTATCCAAATTTACGTGATTTTATATGTATTTGTTTATATATTTTCATACAAATTTACATTCTTTTATGTGAGATTTGTATATGTATTTCAATACAAATTTGCCTAACTTTATGTGTATTTTGCATATCTATTTTCAAACAAATTAAAAAAAAATTTGTGTATATTTGTATATATTTTTATACAAATTTTAGTTATTTTATTTGTTTTTTGTATATATATTTTCCTACAAATATACATTCTTTTTTTGGAATTTTGTGTATTTAATTTTTTACGGATTTACATTATTTTATGTTTATTTTGTATAAATATTTTTCTACGTATTTAAACTATTTTATGTGTATTTTATATATACATTTTCATAAAAATTTACGTTATTTTATTGTGTGTATTCGTATATATTTTGAAACATTTTATACAAATTCATGTTATTTTATGTGTATATGTATATATATTTTCATACAAATTTATATTATTTTATGTGTATTCTTACATATATTTTATTACAAATTTACCTTATTTTATGTTTATTTTGTATATTTATTTCATTCAATTTTAAATTATTTAATGTGTATATTTGTATTTGTATTTAGGTTATTTTATGTGTGTTTTCTATATATATTTTCATCCAAAAGTACATTATTTTTTTGCTATTTTCTTAATTTAACTCGATACGAATTTAGATTATTTCATAGGTATTTTGTATACATATTTTTATACTCATTTACATTATCTAATGTGTGTTTTGTATATATTTTTTTATGCAAACAAATTTTATGTGCATTTTTGTAAATATATTTTTATAGAAACTTAAAACGTTATTTTATGTGTATTTTGTATATGTTTTCTCATACAAATTTACATTATTTAATTAGTTTTTTGTTTATTTATTTTGATACGAATGACTTGATTATTGGTGTATTTTGTAATTATTATATGTGTATTTGTTAAAAATATTTTGAAACGAGTTTACTTTATTTTATGTATTTTGTATATATATTTCAATTCAAATTTAGCTTATTTTGTGTGTATTTTGTATATCTATTTTCACTCAAATTTAATTACTTCTGTGTATTTTTGTATATAGTTTTATACAAATTTACGTTATTTTATGTGCATTTTGTATATTTATATTTATACAAATACACATTCTCTTATTGGTATTTTGTTTATTTATATTTATACGAATTTACATTATTTTATGTGTATTTTGTATACTTTTTTGATTCGTATTTACTTAATTTTATTTGTATTTTGTATATATATATTTATAGAAATCTACGTTATTTTATGTGTATTCGTATATATATTTTGAAACAAATTTACATTGTTTTATATGTTTTTTGCATATCTATTTCAATACAAATTTACCTTATTGTATGTGCATTTTGTATATTTATTTTAATACAAATTCAAATATTTTATGTGTATTTTGGTATATATAATTTTATAAAAAATGCGTTATTTTATAGGTATTTTGCATCTTAGTTTTCACACAAATGTACATTATTTTATTAATATTATGTGTATATATTTTGATACGATTTTACATTATTCTATTTGTGTTTTGTACATATTTTTTTATACAAATATACGTTATTTTAAGTGTATTTGTTTATGTATTTTCATTCAAATTTACATTATTTTATGTGTATTTTGTGTATGTATTTCAATACAAATTTACCTAATTTTATGTGTATTTTGTATATTTATTTTCATACAAATTTAAAATATTTTTGTGTATTTTTGTATATAGTTTGATACAAATTTAGGTTATTTTATGTGTATTTTGTATATCTATTTTCATACAAATACACATTCTTTTATTGATATTTTGTTTATTTATTTTGACGCGAATTTTATGTGAATTTGTTTTCATTTCATACAAATTTACATTACTTTATGTGTATTTTGTACATGTATTTAAATACAAATTTAACTAATTATATGTGTATTTTGTATATCTATTTTCATACAAATTGAAATTTATTTTTTTTTTTTTTTTTATATATTTATTCAAATTTTCGTAATCTTATAAAAATATATATACCAAAATACACATAAAATATTTAAATTTGCATTGAAATAAATATACAAAATGCACATACAATAAGGTAAATTTGTATTGAAAGAGATATGCAAAAATACATATAAAACAATGTAAATTTGTTTCAAAATATATATACGAATACAAAGAAAAAAACGTAGATTTCTTTAAAAATATATATACAAAATACACATAAAATTAAGTAAATACGTATAAAAAAATGTATACAAAATACACATAAAATAATGTAAATTCGAATTAAAAAAAAATACCAATAAAAGAATGTGTATTTGGATAAATATAAATATACAAAATACACATACAAAATAAACATAAAATAAGGTAGATTTGTAAAAAAATATATGTACAAAATACACATAAAATAATGTAAATTTATATAAAAATATAAATACAAATACACATAAAATCCCATGAATTTGTATAAAAATATGTATTCAAAATAAATATTAAATAATGTAAAAGCGTATAAAAATATATATACAAAGTACATATAAAATAATGTAAATTCGTATCAATATAAATCAACAAAACACCAATAAAATAATATATATTTGAATGAAAATAAATTTACAAAATACACATAACATAACTAAAATTTGTATTAAAATATATACAAAAATACATAGAAATTATTTGAGTTTGTATGAAAATAGATATACAAAATACACATAAAACTAGGTAAATTTCTTTTGAAATATATATACAAAATACCCATAAAATATTGTAAATTTGTGTCAAAATATATAAACAAATATGCATAAAATAACGTAAATTTGTATGAAAAATATATACAAAATACACATAGAATAATGTCAATTCGTATCAAAATGAATGAGCAGAATATCAATAAAATAATGTAAATTTGTATGAAAATAAAGGTGCAAAATACCCAAAAAATAAAGCATATGTTTATAAAAATACAGATACAAAAATACACATCGAATAATTAAATTTGTATTAAAATTAATATACAAAATGCGTATATAATAAGGTAAATTTGTATTGAAAAATATGCAACATACACGTTTACTCATACAAATTTATATTATTTTATTGGTATTTTGTTTATTTATTTTGATACGAATTACATGATTATATGTGTATTTTGTACATATTTTTTTATAGGTATTTACATTATTTAATGTGTATTTTGTTTATATATTTTCATACAAATTTACGTTATTATATGTGTATTTGTATAAATATTTTGACACAAATTTACTTTATTTCATGTATTTTGTATATATATTTCAATTCAAATTTAGCTTATTTTGTGTGTATTTTGTATATATTTTCATACAAATTTAATTACTTCTGTGTATTTTTGTATATAGTTTTATATAAATTTACGTTATTTTATGTGTATTTTGTATATTTATATTTATACAAATACACATTCTTTTATTGGTATTTTGTTTATTTATTTTGATACGAATTTACATTATTTTATGTGTTTTTTGTATACATTTTTTTATACGTATTTACTTCATTCTATGTGTATTTTGTATATATATTTTTATAGAAATCTACGTTAATTTATGTGTATTCGTATATATATTTTGAGACAAATTTACATTGTTTTATATGTATTTTGCATATCTATTTCAATACAAATTTACCTTATTGTATGTGTTTTTTGTATATTTATTTTAATACAAATTTAATTTTTTTATTTGTATTTTGGTATATATATTTTCATAAATAAAAAAAATGCGTTTTTTTGGGGGGTATTTTGCTTCTTTATTTTCATACAAGTTTACATTATTTTATTAATGTTCTGTGTATTTATTTTGATACGATTTTACATTATTCTATTTGTGTTTTGTACATATTTTTTTATACAAATCTACGTTATTTTAAGTGTATTTGTTTATGTATTTTTATTCAAATTTACATTATTTTATGTGTATTTTGTGTATGTATTTCCATACAAATTTACCTAATTTTATGTGGATTTTGTATATTTATTTTCATACAAATTTAAAAAAAAATTGTGTATTTTTGTATATAGTTTGATACAAATTTAGGTTATTTTATGTGTATTTTGTATATCTATTTTCATAGAAATACACATTCTTTTATTAATAGTTTGTTTATTTGTTTTGACGCGAAATTACATTATTTAATGTGTATTTTGTATATATATTTTTATACGTATTTACATCATTTCATGTGTATTTTGTATAGTTTTAAACAAATTTATATTATTTAATGTGTATTTTGTATATATATATTTATAAAAATACACATTCTTTTATTGGTATTTTGTTTATTTATTTTGATACTAATTTACATTATTTTATGTGTATTTTGTATACATTTTTGATACGTATTTACTTAATTTTATGTATTTTGTATATATATTTTTTATAGAAATCTACCTTATTTCATGTGTATTCGTATATATATTTTGAAACAAATTTACATTGTTTATATGTATTTTGCATATCTATTTTTGTGTATTCTGTATTTATTTTTGTTATACATAGAATAATGTAAAATCGTATCAAAATAGGTACACAGAATATCAATAAAATAATTTAAATTTGTATGAAAATAAAGATGCAAAATACCCATAAGATAAAGCATTTTTTTTTAAAATACATATACAAAAATAAACATAGAATAATTAAATTTGTATTAAAATTAATATACAAAATGCACACATACAAAAAGGTAAATTTGTATTGAAAAAAAAAACGCAAAATACAAATAAAACAGTGTAAATTTGTTTCAAAATATATACAAAAAAATACACATAAAATAATGTAAATTCGAAACAAAATAAATAAACAAAATACCACTAAAAGAATGTGTATTTGTATAAATATAAATGTACAAAATACACATACAAAATAAACATAAAATAAGGTAAATTTGTAATGAAATATATGTACAAAATACACATAAAATAATGTAAATTTATATGAAAATATATATACAAATACACATAAAATACCATGAATTTGTATAAAATTATATATTCAAAATAAATATTAAATAATGTAAATGCGTATAAAAATATATATACAAAGTACATATAAAATAATGTAAATTCGTATCAATATAAATCAACAAAATACCAATAAAATAATATATTTGAATGAAAATAGATTTACAAAATACACATAACCTAACTAAAATTTGTATTGAAATATATACAAAAATACATAAAAATAATTTGAGTTTGTATGAAAATAGATATTCAAAATACACATAAAACTAGGTAAATTTCTTTTGAAATATATATACAAAATACCCATAAAATATTGAAATTTTGTGTCAAAATATTTAAACAAATACACATAAAATAACGTAAATTTGTATGAAAAATATTTCCTATATACACATAGAATAATGTCAAATCGTATCAAAATGAATGAGCAGAATATCAATAAAATAACGTAAATTTGTATGAAAATAAAGATGCAAAATACCCTTAAAATAAAGCATATTTTTATAAAAATACATATAGAAAAATACACATAGAATAATTAAATTTGTATTAAAATTAATATACAAAATGCATATACAATAAATTTAAATTTGATTATATTAAATGAAATAAATACACAAAATAAACATAAAATAAGGTAAATTTGTAATAAAATATATGTAAGAATACACATAAAATAATATAAATTTGTATGAAAATATTTATACAAATACACATAAAATAACATGAATTTGTATAAAATTTGTTTCAAAATATTAACGAATACACACAATAAAATAACGTAAATTTTTATGAAAATGTATATATAAAATACACATAAAATAATTTAAATACGTAGAAAAATATATATACAAAATTCACATAAAATAATGTAAATTCGTAAAAATTTAAATACACAAAATTCCAATAAAAGAATGTATATTTGTAGTAAAATATATATACAAAAAACAAATAAAATAACTAAAATTTGTATAAAAATATATACAAAAATACACAGAAATAATTTAAATTTGTTTGAAAATAGATATGCAAAATACACATAAAGTTAGGCAAATTTGTATTGAAATACATATACAAAACTCACATAAAATAATGTAAATTTGTATGAAAATATATAAACAAATACATATAAAATCACGTAAATTTGGATAAAATATATATACAAAATATACATTAAATATTTTAAATATTTAAATATATTATATATATTTTTATTGATATTTGCGTTATTTATGTGTATTTTGTATATGTTTTCTCATAGAAATTTACATTATTTTATTGGTATTTTCTCTATTTATTTTGATACGAATTACATGATTATTTGTGTATTTTGTACATTTTTTTTATACGTATTTACATTATATAATGTGTATTTTGTTTATATATTTTTATACAAATTTACATTATTTTATGTATTTTGTATATATATTTCAATTCAAATTTAGCTTATTTTATGTGTATTTTGAATATCTATTTATTTTAATACAAAATCAAATATTTTATGTTTTTTCGTATATATTTTTATAAAAAATGCGTTATTTTATGGGTATTTTGCATCTTAATTTTCACACAAATTTACATTATTTTATTAATATTTTCTCTCTTTATTTTGATACGATTATACATTATTTTATTTGTGTTTTGTATATATTTTTTTTTATACATATTTACATTATTTAATGTGTTTTTTGTATATATATTTGATACAAATTTACGTTATTTTAAGTCTATATGTTTATATATTTTCATTCAAATTTATATTATTTTATGTGTATTTTGTATATGTATTTCAATACAAATTTACCTTATTTTATGTTTTTTGTATATTTATTTTCATACAAGTTTAAATTATTTTTTGTATTTTGTATATCTATTTTTATACAAATACACATTCTTTTCATGATATTTTGTTTATTTATTTTGACACGAATTAACATTATTTAATGTGTGTTTTGTTTATATATTTTTATACGTATTTACATTATTTCAAGTGTATTTTGTATATATATTTCTATAGAAATCTGCGTTATTTTATGTGTATTCGTATATATATTTTGAAACAAATTTACATTGTTTTATGTGTATTTTGCATATTTTTTTAATACAAATTTACCTTATTGTATGTGCATTTTGTAGATTAATTTTAATACAAATTTGATTAATTTATGTGTATTTTTGTATATGTATTTTTATAAAAATATGCTTTATTTTATTGGTATTTTGCATCTTTATTTTCATACAAATTTACATTATTTTATTGATATTCTGTGTATTTATTTTGATATGATTTTACATTATTCTATGTGTATTTTGTATATATATTTTATATAAAATGTTTTTGTTTTCATTTCATACAAATCTACATTATTTTATGTGTTTTTTGTACATTTATTTAAATACAAATTTAACTAGTTATATGTGTATTTTGTATATCTATTTTGTATGTATATTTTCATAGAAATTTACTCTATTTTATGTGTATTCGTATATATATTTTGATACAAATTTACATTAATAATGTGTATTTTGCATATCTATTTCAATACAAATTTACTTTATTGTACGTTCATTTTGTATATTTGTTTTAATACAAATTTAATTATTTTATGTCTTTTTGTATATATATTTTTATGCAAATATGCGTTATTATATGGATTTTTTGCATCTTTATTTTCATACAAATTTACATTATTTTATTGATATTCTCTTTATTTATTTTGATACGATTTAAAATTATTCTATATGTTTTTTGTATATGTTCATTTTGTATATATATTTTATCCAAATTTACATTATTTTATGTGATTTGTTTATTAATTTTCATACATATTTACATTATTTTATGTTTTTTGTATATATATTTTTCTACGTATTTAAGTTATTTTATGTGTATTTTGTATATACATTTTCATAAAAAAAATTACGTTATTTTATTGTGTGTATAAGTATATATTTTGATACAAATCTTATACAAATTCATGTTATTTAATGTGTATTTGTATATATATTTTCTTACAAATTTATATTATTTTATGTGTATTTTTTCAAATATTTCATTACAAATTTACCTTATTTTATGTTTATTTTGTATATTTATTTCATTCAATTTTAAATTATTTTGTGTATATTTGTATTTGTATTTAGGTTATTTTATGAGTATTTTGTATATATAGTTTCATCCAAAATTACATTATTATATTGGTATTTTCTTAATTTAATTCGATACGAATTTAGATTATTTCATAGGTATTTTGTATACATATTTTTATACTCATTTACATTATCTAATGTGTGTTTTGTATATATATTTTTATGCAAATTTATTTTATGTTCATTTTTGTACATATATTTTTATAGAAATTTGCGTTATTTTATGTATATAGTTTTATATAAATTTACGTTATTTTATGTGCATTTTGAATATTTATATTTATACAAATACACATCCTTTTATTGCTATATTGTTTATTTATATTTATACGAATTTACATTATTTTATGTGTATTTTGTATACATTTTTTTATACGTATTTACTTAATTTTATGTGTATTTTGTATATGTATTTTTATAGAAATCTACGTTATTTTATGTGAATTCTCATATATATTTTGAAACAAATTTACATTATTTTATATGTATTTTGCATATCTATCTCAATACAAATTTACCTTATTGTATGTGCATTTCGTATATTTATTTTGATACAAATTCAAATATTTTATGTGTATTTTGGTATCAATAATTTTTTAAAAAATGCGTTATTTTATAGGTATTTTGCATCTTAATTTTCATACAAATTTACATTATTTTATTAGTATTCTGTGTATATATTTTGATACGATTTTACATTATTCTATTTGTGTTTTGTATATATTTTTTTTATACATATTTACACTATTTAATGTGTATTTTGTATATATATTTCATACAAATTTACTCTATTATATGTGTATTTGTTTATATATTTTCTTTCAAATTTACATTATTTTATGTGTATTTTGTATATGTATTTCAATAGAAATTAACCTAATTTTATGTGTATTTTGTATATTTCTTTTCATACAAATTTAAATTATTTTTGTGTATTTTTGTATATAGTTTTATACAAATTTAGGTTATTTTATGTTCGCATTTACATTATTTAATGTGTGTTTTGTATATATATTTTTATCCAAAGTTAATTTATTTTACGTTAATTTTTAGACATATATTTTTATGGAAATTAGCGTTATTTTATATGTATTTGTATATGTTTTCTCATACAAATTTACATTATTTTATTGCTATTTTGTTTATTTAGTTTGATACGAATTACGTGATTATATGTGTATTTTGTACATATTTTTTATACGTATTTACATTACTTAATGTGTATTTTGTTTATATATTTTTAAACAAATTTACGTTATTATATGTATTTTTATAAATATTTTGATACAAATTTACATTATTTTATGTATTTTGTATATTCATTTTAATTCAAATTTAGCTTATTTTATCTGTATTTTGTATATCTATTTTCATACGAATTTAATTACTTCTGTGTATTTTTGTATATAGTTTTATACAAATTTAGGTTATTTTATGTGTATTTTGTATATTTATATTTATACAAATACACATTCTTTTATTGGTATTTTGTTTATTTATTTTGATACGAATTTACATTATTTTATGTGTATTTTGTATACATTTTTTTATACGTATTTACTTCATTTTACGTGTATTTTGTATATATATTTTTATACAAATCTACGTTATTTTATATGTATTCGTATATATATTTTGAAACAAATTTACATTGTTTTATATGTATTTTGCATATCTATTTCAATACAGATTTACCTTATTGTATGTGTATTTTGTATATTTATTTTAATAGAAATAAAAAAATTTATGTGTATTTTTGTATATATATTTAAAAAAAATGCGTTATTTTATGGGTATTTTGCCTCTTTATTTTCATACAAATTTACATTATTTTATTAATATTCTGCGTATTTATTTTGATACGATTTTACATTATTCTATTTGTGTTTTGTATTTTTTTTTATACAAATTTACGTTATTTTAAGTGTATTTGTTTATGTATTTTCATTCAAATTTACAGTATTTTATGTGTATTTTGTATATGTATTTCAATACAAATTTACCTAATTTTATGTGTATTTTGTATATTTATTTTCATACAAATTTAAATAATTTTTGTGTATTTTTGTATATAGTTTTATACAAATTTATGTTATTTTATGTGTATTTTGTATATTTATTTTCATACAAATACACATTCTTTTATTGACATTTTGTTTATTTATTTTGACGCGAATTTACATTATTTAATGTGTATTTTGTATATATATTTTATTTGTATTTACATCCTTTCATGTGTATTTTGTATAATTAAAAAAATGCGTTATTTTATGGGTATTTTGCATCTTTATTTTCATTCAAATTTACATTATTTTATTTACATTCTGTGTATTTATTTTAACACGATTTTACATTTTTCTATTTGTGTTTTGTATATATATTTTTTATGCATATTTACATTATTTAATGAGTACTTTTTATATATATTTTATACAAATTTATGTTAATTTAAGTGTATTTGTTTATATATTTTCATTCAAATTTACATTATTTTATGTGTATTTTGTATATGTATTTCTTTACAAATTTACTTAATTTTATGTGTATTTTGTATATTTATTTTCATACAAATTTAACTTATGTTTGTGTATTTTTATATATAGTTTTATACGAACTTGCGTTATTTTATATGTATTTTGTATATGTATTTTCATACAAATACACATTCTTTTATTGATATTTTAATTATTTATTTTGACACGATTTTACATTATTTAATGTGTATTTTGTATATATATTTTTATACGTATTTACAACATTTCATGTGTATTTTGTATATATATTTCTATAGAAATCTACGTTATATGAGTATTCGTATATATATTTTGAAACAAATCTACATTATTTTATGTGTATTTTGTATATATATTTTATTATAAATTTGCCTTATTTTAAGTTTACTTTTATATCTATTTTCATTCAAATTCAAATCATTTTATGTGTATATATTTATTTGTATTTACGTTATTTTATGTGTATTTTCTATATATATTTTCATTCAAAATTACATTATTTTATCGGTATTTTGTTAATTTATTTCGATACGAATTTAGATTATTTCATGTATTTTCTATACTTATACATATAGAGTAAATTTCTATGAAAATATATATTCAAAATACATATAAAATTATGTAAATAAGTATAAAAATATATATATGAAATACACCTAAAAAAAATGAAAATTCGTATCAAAATAAATAAATAAAATTCCGATAAAAGAACGTATATTTGTAGGAAAATAAAATACAAAATACACATAAAATTACGAAAATTTGAATAAAAATATATACAAAAATACACAAAATCAATTTCAATTTGTATGAAAATAGATATACAAAATACACATATAATTAGTTAAATTTGTATTTAAATACATGTACAAAATTCACATAAAATAATGTAAATTTGTATGAAATGAAAACAAATTCAAATAAAATAACGTACATTGGTATAAAATAGATACAAAATATACATAGCATAATGTAAAATCGTATCAAAATAAATACACAGAATATCAATAAAATAATGTAATTTTGTGTGAAAATAAAAATGCAAAATACCCATAAAATAAAGCATATTTTTTTAAAAATACATATACAAAAATACACATAGAATAGCTAAATTTGTATTAAAATTAATATACAAAATGCACGTACAATAAGCTAAATTTGTATTGAAAAAATATGCAAAATGCACATAAAACAATGTATATTTGTTTCAAAATATATATACGAATACACATAAAATAACGTATATTTCTATAGAAATATATATACAAAATACACATGAAATGACGTAAATACGTATAAAAATATATATACACAATTCACATTCAATAATGTAAATTCGCCTCAAAATAAATAAACAAAATATCAATAAAAGAATGTGTATTTGTATGAAAATAGATATACAAAATACACATAAAATATTGTAAATTTGTATAAAACTCTATACAAAAATACACAAAAAATAATATAAATTTGTATAAAATATATACACAAAATACACATGAAATTAGGTAAATTTCTATTGAAATACATATACAAAATACACATAAAATAATGTAAATTTGAATAAAAATATATAAACAAATACACTTAACGAAAATTTGTATGAAATATATATAGAAAATACACATTAAATTATGTAAATATGTATAAAAAAATATATACAAAACACAAATAGAATAATCTAAAATAGTATCAAAATAAATACACAGAATATTAATAAAATAATGTAAATTTGTATGAAAATAAAATGCAAAATACCCATAAAACAACGCATTTTTATGAAACTATATATACCAAAATGCACATAAAATATTTAAATTTGTACAATAAATATACAAAATGCACATACAATAAGGTAAATTTGTATTGAAATAGATATGCAAAATACATATAAAACAATGTAAATTTGTTTCAAAATATACATACGAATACACATAAAATAACGTAGATTTCTATAAAATATATATACAAAATACACATAAAATGAAGTAAATACGTATAAGAAAATGTATACAAAATACACATAAAATAATGTAAATTCGTATCAAAATAAATAAACTAAATGCCAATAAAAGAATGTTTACTTGTATAAATATAAATATACAAAATACACATAAATTAACGTAAAATTGTATAAAACTATATACAAAAATAAACAAAAATAATTAAATTTGTTTGAAAATAGATATACAAAAGACATAAAATAAGCTAAATTTGAATTGAAATAAATATAGAAAATACATAAAATAATGTAAATTTGTATCAAAATATATATTCAAATACACATAATAACGTAAATTTGTATAAAAATATATAAACAAAATACACATTAAATAATGTAAATACGTATAAAAGATATGTACGTAATGTAAAAATTTTTAAAATTAAAGATGCAAAATACCCATAAAATATCTCATATTTAAAAAAAATATATACAAAAATACACATCAAATAATTAAATTTGTATTAAAATAAATATACAAAATACACATACAATAAGGTAGATTTTTATTGAAATAGATATGCAAAAAACACATAAAATAATGAAAATTTTTATCAAAATATATACGAATACACACAATAAAATTACGTAATTTTTATGAAAATATATATACAAAATACACATAAAATAATGTAAATGCATAGAAAAATATATATACAAAATACACATAAAATAATGTAAATTCGTATCAAAATAAATAAACAAAATTTCTAAAAGAATGTATATGTAGGAAAATATATACAAAATACAAATAAAATAAAATAAAACTGTATAAAAATAATACAAAAATACACAAAAATAATTTAAATTTGTTTGAAAATAGATATGCAAAATACAAATGAAATTAGGCAAATTTTTATTGAAATACATATACAAAATACACATAAAATAATGTAAATTTGTATGAAAATATATAAACAAATACACATAAGATAACTTAAATTTCCATAATATATATGTACAAAATATACATTAAATAATGTAAATATGTCTAAAAATATATATACAAAATACACAGAATAACGTAAAATCGTATCAAAATAAGTAAACAGACAATCAATAAAATAATGTAAATTTGTATGAAAATAAAGATGCAAAATACCCATATAATAACGCATATTTGTTTAAAAATATATATACAAAAATACACATAAAATAATTCAATTTGCATCAAAATAAATATACAAAAGGCACATACAATAAAGAAAATTTGTATTGAAATATATATGCGAAATACACATAAATAACGTAAATTTGTATCAAAATATATATACGAATACACATAAAATAGAGTAAATTTCTATGAAAATATATATTCAAAATACATATAAAATTATGTAAATAAGTATAAAAATATATATATCAAATACACCTTAAATAATGAAAATTCGTATCAAAATAAATAAACAAAATTCTGATAAAAGAACGTATATTTGTAGGAAAATAAATATACAAAATTCACATAAAATTACGAAAATTTGGATAAAAAATATATACTAAAATACACAAAATGAATTTCAATTTGTATGAAAATAGATATACATAATACACATATAATTAGTTAGTTAGTTAGTTAGTTAGTTAGTTATTTAAATACATGTACAAAATACACATAAAATAATGTAAATTTGTATGAAATGAAAACAAATTCACATAAAATAACGTTCATTTGTATGAAATATATATACAAAATATACATAGAATAATGTAAAATCGTATCAAAATAAATACACAGAATATCAATAAAATAATGTAAATTTGTATGAAAATAAAGATGCAAAATACCCATAAAATAAAGCATTTTTTTATGAAAATACATATACAAAAATACACATAGAATAATTAAATTTGTATTAAAATTAATATACGAAATGCACGTACAATAAGGTAAATTTATATTGAAAAAATATAAAAAATGCACATAAAACAATGTATATTTGTTTCAAAATATATATACACATAAAATAACATATATTTCTATTGAAATATATACACAAAATACACATGAAATGACGTAAATACGTATAAAAATATATATACACTATACACATTAAATAATGTGAATTCGCGTCAAAATAAATAAACAAAATATCAATAAAAAATGTGTATTTGTATGAAAATAGATATACAAAATACACATAAAATATTTTAAATTTTTTTAAAACTCTTTTTATAAAAATATATATACCAAAATAATAAAATATTTAAATTTGTATTACAATAAATATACAAAATGCACATACAATAAGGTAGATTTATATTGAAATAGATATGCTAAATACATATAAAACAATGTAAATTTGCTTCAAAATATATATACCAATACACATAAAATAACGTAGATTACTATAAAAATATATATACAAAATACACATTAAATGAAGTAAATACGTATAAGAAAATGTATACAAAGTACACATAAAATAATTAAATTTTTATTAAAATAAATATACAAAATACACATACAATAAGGTAAATCTATATTGAAATAGATATGCAAAATAAACATAAAATAATGTAAATTTGTTTCACAACATATACGAATACACACAATGAAATAACGTAAATTTTTATGAAAATATATATAAAAAATACACATAAAATAATGTAAATACGTAGAAAAATATATATACAAAATACACATAAAATTATATAAATTCTTTTGAAAAAAAATGAACAAAATTCCACTAAAAGATTGTATATTTGTAGGAAAATATAAATACAAAATAAAATAAAATAACTAAAATTTGTAAAAAAATATATAAAAAATACATAAAAATAATTTAAATTTATTTGAAAATAGATATGCAAAAAACACATAAAATTAGGCAAATCTGTATTGAAATACATATACAAATTACACATAAAATATTGTAAATTTGTATGAAAATATATAAACAAATACACATAAAATAGCGTAAATTTATATAAAATATATATACAAAATATACATTAAATAATGTAAATGTGTATAAAAATATAAAAAATATATACAAAATACACATAGAATAATGTAAAATCGTATCAAAATAAATAAACAGAATATCAATAAAATAATGTAAATTTGTATGAAAATAAAGATGCAAAATACCCAAATAATAACGCATATTTCTACAAAAATACACATAAAATAATTAAATTTGTATTAAAATAGATATACAAAATACACATACAATATGGTAAATTTGTATTGAAATAGATATGAAAAATAAACATAAATAATGTAAATTTGTATCAAAATATATATACGAATGCCCATAAAATAGAGTAAATTTCTATGAAAATATATATTCAAAACACAAATAAAATGATATAAATAAGTATAAAAATATACATATCAAATACACCTAAAATAATGTAAATTCGTATAAAAATAAATAAACAAAACTACGATAAAAGAACGTATATATGTAGGAAAATAAATATACAAAATATATTTGTATAAAAATATATACAAAAATACACAAAATTAATTTCAATTTGTATGAAAATATATATACAAAATACAGATAAAATAAGCTAAATTTAATTGAAATGTATATACAAAATACATAAAATATTTTAAATTTGTATCAAAATATTTATGAAAATACATATAATAACATAAATTTGTTTAAAAATATATAAACAAAATACACATTAAATAATGTAAATACGTATACAAAATATGTACAAAATACACATATAATCATGTAATTCGTATCAAACTAAATAAGCAAAATATCAATAAAATAATGCAAATTTGTATGAGAAAACATATACAAATACATATAAAATAACGCTAATTTCCATAAAAATATGTCCAAAAATGAACGTAAAATAAAGTAACTTTGGATAAAAATATATATACAAAACACACATTAAGTAATGTAAATGCGTACATAAAATAACCTAAATTTGTATAAAACTATATACAAAATACACAAAATAATTTAAATTTGTATGAAAAGAAAATTATACAAAATACACATAAAATTAGGTTAATTTGTATTGAAATACATATACAAAATACATATAAAATAATGTAAATTTGAAAGAAAATATATAAACAAATACACATATAAGAACGTAAATTTGTATGAAATATATATTCAAAATACACATTAAATAATGCAAATATGTATAAAAAAAATATATACAAAACAGAAATAGTATAATGTAAAATCGTATCAAAATATATACACAGAATATTAATAAAATAATGTAAATTTGTTTGAAAATTAAGATGCAAAATACCTATAAAATAACGCATTTTTTATAAAATTATTGATACCAAAATACACATAAAATATTTGAATTTGTATTAAAATAAATATACAAAATGCACATACAATAAGGTAAATTTGTATTGAAATAGATATGCAAAATACATATAAAATAATGTAAATTTGTTTCAAAATATATATACGAATACACATAAAATAACGTAGATTTCTATAAAAATACATATACAAAATACACATAATATTAAGTAAATACGTATAAAAAAATGTATACAAAATACACATAAAATAATGTAAATTCGTATAAATGTAAATAAACAATATACCAATAAAAGAATGTGTATTTGTATAAATATAAATATACAAAATGCACATAAAATAACGTAAATTTATATAAAACTATATACATAAAATAACGCAAATTTCTATAAAAAATATATATACAAAAATGAACATTAAATAAATTTGCATAAAAATATATATACAAAACACACATTAGATAACGTAAATGAGTATTAAAATATGTATACATAATACCTATGAAATAATCTAAACTCGTATCGAGTTAAATTAAGAAATACCAATAAAATAATGTAATTTTGGATGAAAATATATATACAAAATACACATAAAATAACGTAAATACAAATACAAATATACACATAAAATAATTTAAAATTGAATTAAATAAATATACAAAATACACATAAAATAAGGTAAATTTGTAATGAAATATATGAAAAAATACACATAAAATAATATAAATTTGTATGAAAATATATATACAAATACACATTAAATAACGTGAATTTGTATAAAATTTGTATCAAAATATATACTTATACACACAATAAAATAACGTAATTTTTTTTATGAAAATGTATATACAAAATACACATAAAATAATTTAAATACGTGGAAAAATATATATACAAAAAACACATAAAATAATGTAAATATGTATGAAAATATATAAACAAATACACATAAAATAATGTAAATTTGGATAAAATTTATATACAAAATGAACATTAAATAATGTAAATATGTATAAAAAAAAACTATACAAAAAACACATAGATTATTTCATAGGTATTTTGTATACATATTTTTATACTCATTTACATTATCTAATCTGTGTTTTGTATATATATTTTTTATGCAAACTAATTTTATGTACATTTTTGTACATATATTTTTATAGAAACTTAAAACGTTATTTTATGTGTATTTTGTATATGTTTTCTCATACAAATTTACATTATTTAATTAGTTTTTTGTTTATTTATTTTGATACGAATGACTTGATTATTTGTGTATTTTGTAAATATTTTTTTATACGTATTTACATTACTTAATGTGTATTTTGTTTGTATATTTTTTTACAAATTTACGGTATTATATGTGTATTTGTTAAAAATATTTTGAAACGAATTTACTTTATTTTATGCATTTTGTATATATATTTCAATTCAAATTTAGCTTATTTTGTGTGTATCTTGTATATCTATTTTCATACAAATTTAATTACTTCTGTGTATTTTTGTATATAGTTTTATACAAATTTACGTTACTTTATGTGCATTTTGTATATTTATATCTATACAAATACACATTCTCCTATTGGTATTTTGTTTATTTATATTTATACGAATTTACATTATTTTTTGTGTAATTTGTATACATTTTTGATTCGTATTTACGTTATTTTAAGTGTATTTTGTATATATATTTTATTCAAATTTACATTATTTTATGTGTATTTTGTATGTATTTCCATACAAATTTACCTAATTTTATGTGGATTTTGTATATTTATTTTCATACAAATTTAAAAAAAAATTGTGTATTTTTGTATATAGTTTGATACAAATTTAGGTTATTTTATGTGTATTTTGTATATCTATTTTCATACAAATACACATTCTTTTATTAATAGTTTGTTTATTTGTTTTGACGCGAAATTACATTATTTAATGTGTATTTTGTATATATATTTTTATACGTATTTACATCATTTCATGTGTATTTTGTATAGTTTTAAACAAATTTATATTATTTAATGTGTATTTTGTATATATATATTTATAAAAATACACATTCTTTTATTGGTATTTTGTTTATTTATTTTGATACTAATTTACATTATTTTATGTGTATTTTGTATACATTTTTGATACGTATTTACTTAATTTTATGTATTTTGTATATATATTTTTTATAGAAATCTACCTTATTTCATGTGTATTCGTATATATATTTTGAAACAAATTTACATTGTTTATATGTATTTTGCATATCTATTTTTGTGTATTCTGTATTTATTTTTGTTATACATAGAATAATGTAAAATCGTATCAAAATAGGTACACAGAATATCAATAAAATAATTTAAATTTGTATGAAAATAAAGATGCAAAATACCCATAAGATAAAGCATTTTTTTTTTAAAATACATATACAAAAATACACATAGAATAATTAAATTTGTATTAAAATTAATATACAAAATGCACACATACAAAAAGGTAAATTTGTATTGAAAAAAAAAACGCAAAATACAAATAAAACAGTGTAAATTTGTTTCAAAATATATACAAAAAAATACACATAAAATAATGTAAATTCGAAACAAAATAAATAAACAAAATACCACTAAAAGAATGTGTATTTGTATAAATATAAATGTACAAAATACACATACAAAATAAACATAAAATAAGGTAAATTTGTAATGAAATATATGTACAAAATACACATAAAATAATGTAAATTTATATGAAAATATATATACAAATACACATAAAATACCATGAATTTGTATAAAATTATATATTCAAAATAAATATTAAATAATGTAAATGCGTATAAAAATATATATACAAAGTACATATAAAATAATGTAAATTCGTATCAATATAAATCAACAAAATACCAATAAAATAATATATTTGAATGAAAATAGATTTACAAAATACACATAACCTAACTAAAATTTGTATTGAAATATATACAAAAATACATAAAAATAATTTGAGTTTGTATGAAAATAGATATTCAAAATACACATAAAACTAGGTAAATTTCTTTTGAAATATATATATACAAAATACCCATAAAATATTGAAATTTTGTGTCAAAATATTTAAACAAATACACATAAAATAACGTAAATTTGTATGAAAAATATTTCCTATATACACATAGAATAATGTCAAATCGTATCAAAATGAATGAGCAGAATATCAATAAAATAACGTAAATTTGTATGAAAATAAAGATGCAAAATACCCTTAAAATAAAGCATATTTTTATAAAAATACATATAGAAAAATACACATAGAATAATTAAATTTGTATTAAAATTAATATACAATGCATATATAAATTAAATTTAAATTATATTAAATAAAATAAAATAAACAATAAATAAAAATATAATTAGTAATGAAATATAAAAATAAAAATATTATATATAATATAAATTATAATATAAATTTATATAATAACCAATACAAATAACGTAAATTTGTTAAAATTTGAATTTGAATACACACAATAAAATAACGTAAATTTTATGAAAATATATATAAAATACACATAAAATAATTTAAATACGTGAAAATATATATACAAAATACACATAAAATAATGTAAATTCGTAAAAATTTAAATACACAAAATTCCAATAAAAGAATGTATATTTGTAGTAAAATATATATACAAAAAACAAATAAAATAACTAAAATTTGTATAAAAATATATACAAAAATACACAGAAATAATTTAAATTTGTTTGAAAATAGATATGCAAAATACACATAAAGTTAGGCAAATTTGTATTGAAATACATATACAAAACTCACATAAAATAATGTAAATTTGTATGAAAATATATAAACAAATACATATAAAATCACGTAAATTTGGATAAAATATATATACAAAATATACATTAAATATTTTAAATATTTAAATATATTATATATATTTTTATTGATATTTGCGTTATTTATGTGTATTTTGTATATGTTTTCTCATAGAAATTTACATTATTTTATTGGTATTTTCTCTATTTATTTTGATACGAATTACATGATTATTTGTGTATTTTGTACATTTTTTTTATACGTATTTACATTATATAATGTGTATTTTGTTTATATATTTTTATACAAATTTACATTATTTTATGTATTTTGTATATATATTTCAATTCAAATTTAGCTTATTTTATGTGTATTTTGAATATCTATTTATTTTAATACAAAATCAAATATTTTATGTTTTTTCGTATATATATTTTTATAAAAAATGCGTTATTTTATGGGTATTTTGCATCTTAATTTTCACACAAATTTACATTATTTTATTAATATTTTCTCTCTTTATTTTGATACGATTATACATTATTTTATTTGTGTTTTGTATATATTTTTTTTTATACATATTTACATTATTTAATGTGTTTTTTGTATATATATTTGATACAAATTTACGTTATTTTAAGTCTATATGTTTATATTTTCATTCAAATTTATATTATTTTATGTGTATTTTGTATATGTATTTCAATACAAATTTACCTTATTTTATGTTTTTTGTATATTTATTTTCATACAAGTTTAAATTATTTTTTGTATTTTGTATATCTATTTTTATACAAATACACATTCTTTTCATGATATTTTGTTTATTTATTTTGACACGAATTAACATTATTTAATGTGTGTTTTGTTTATATATTTTTATACGTATTTACATTATTTCAAGTGTATTTTGTATATATATTTCTATAGAAATCTGCGTTATTTTATGTGTATTCGTATATATATTTTGAAACAAATTTACATTGTTTTATGTGTATTTTATATTTTTTAATACAAATTTACCTTATTGTATGTGCATTTTGTAGATTAATTTTAATACAAATTTGATTAATTTATGTGTATTTTTGTATATGTATTTTTATAAAAATATGCTTTATTTTATTGGTATTTTGCATCTTTATTTTCATACAAATTTACATTATTTTATTGATATTCTGTGTATTTATTTTGATATGATTTTACATTATTCTATGTGTATTTTGTATATATTTTATATTAAATGTTTTTGTTTTCATTTCATACAAATCTACATTATTTTATGTGTTTTTTGTACATTTATTTAAATACAAATTTAACTAGTTATATGTGTATTTTGTATATCTATTTTGTATGTATATTTTCATAGAAATTTACTCTATTTTATGTATTCGTATATATATTTTGATACAAATTTACATTAATAATGTGTATTTTGCATATCTATTTCAATACAAATTTACTTTATTGTACGTTCATTTTGTATATTTGTTTTAATACAAATTTAATTATTTTATGTCTTTTTGTATATATATTTTTATGCAAATATGCGTTATTATATGGATTTTTTGCATCTTTATTTTCATACAAATTTACATTATTTTATTGATATTCTCTTTATTTATTTTGATACGATTTAAAATTATTCTATATGTTTTTTGTATATGTTCATTTTGTATATATATTTTATCCAAATTTACATTATTTTATGTGATTTGTTTATTAATTTTCATACATATTTACATTATTTTATGTTTTTTGTATATATATTTTTCTACGTATTTAAGTTATTTTATGTGTATTTTGTATATACATTTTCATAAAAAAAATTACGTTATTTTATTGTGTGTATAAGTATATATTTTGATACAAATCTTATACAAATTCATGTTATTTAATGTGTATTTGTATATATATTTTCACAAATTTATATTATTTTATGTGTATTTTTTCAAATATTTCATTACAAATTTACCTTATTTTATGTTTATTTTGTATATTTATTTCATTCAATTTTAAATTATTTTGTGTATATTTGTATTTGTATTTAGGTTATTTTATGAGTATTTTGTATATATAGTTTCATCCAAAATTACAATATGATATTTGTATTTTCTTAATTTAATTCGATACAATTTAGATTATTTCATAGGTATTTTGTATACATATTTTATACTCATTTACATTATCTAATGTGTTTTGTATATATTTTTATGCAAATTTATTTTATGTTCATTTTTGTACATATATTTTTATAGAAATTTGCGTTATTTTATGTATATAGTTTTATATAAATTTACGTTATTTTATGTGCATTTTGAATATTTATATTTATACAAATACACATCCTTTTATTGCTATATTGTTTATTTATATTTATACGAATTTACATTATTTTATGTGTATTTTGTATACATTTTTTTATACGTATTTACTTAATTTTATGTGTATTTTGTATATGTATTTTTATAGAAATCTACGTTATTTTATGTGAATTCGCATATATATTTTGAAACAAATTTACATTATTTTATATGTATTTTGCATATCTATCTCAATACAAATTTACCTTATTGTATGTGCATTTCGTATATTTATTTTGATACAAATTCAAATATTTTATGTGTATTTTGGTATCAATAATTTTTTAAAAAATGCGTTATTTTATAGGTATTTTGCATCTTAATTTTCATACAAATTTACATTATTTTATTAGTATTCTGTGTATATATTTTGATACGATTTTACATTATTCTATTTGTGTTTTGTATATATTTTTTTTTATACATATTTACACTATTTAATGTGTATTTTGTATATATATTTCATACAAATTTACTCTATTATATGTGTATTTGTTTATATATTTTCTTTCAAATTTACATTATTTTATGTGTATTTTGTATATGTATTTCAATAGAAATTAACCTAATTTTATGTGTATTTTGTATATTTCTTTTCATACAAATTTAAATTATTTTTGTGTATTTTTGTATATAGTTTTATACAAATTTAGGTTATTTTATGTTCGCATTTACATTATTTAATGTGTGTTTTGTATATATATTTTTATCCAAAGTTAATTTATTTTACGTTAATTTTTAGACATATATTTTTATGGAAATTAGCGTTATTTTATATGTATTTGTATATGTTTTCTCATACAAATTTACATTATTTTATTGCTATTTTGTTTATTTAGTTTGATACGAATTACGTGATTATATGTGTATTTTGTACATATTTTTTATACGTATTTACATTACTTAATGTGTATTTTGTTTATATATTTTTAAACAAATTTACGTTATTATATGTATTTTTATAAATATTTTGATACAAATTTACATTATTTTATGTATTTTGTATATTCATTTTAATTCAAATTTAGCTTATTTTATCTGTATTTTGTATATCTATTTTCATACGAATTTAATTACTTCTGTGTATTTTTGTATATAGTTTTATACAAATTTAGGTTATTTTATGTGTATTTTGTATATTTATATTTATACAAATACACATTCTTTTATTGGTATTTTGTTTATTTATTTTGATACGAATTTACATTATTTTATGTGTATTTTGTATACATTTTTTTATACGTATTTACTTCATTTTACGTGTATTTTGTATATATATTTTTATACAAATCTACGTTATTTTATATGTATTCGTATATATATTTTGAAACAAATTTACATTGTTTTATATGTATTTTGCATATCTATTTCAATACAGATTTACCTTATTGTATGTGTATTTTGTATATTTATTTTAATAGAAATAAAAAAATTTATGTGTATTTTTGTATATATATTTAAAAAAAATGCGTTATTTTATGGGTATTTTGCCTCTTTATTTTCATACAAATTTACATTATTTTATTAATATTCTGCGTATTTATTTTGATACGATTTTACATTATTCTATTTGTGTTTTGTATTTTTTTTTATACAAATTTACGTTATTTTAAGTGTATTTGTTTATGTATTTTCATTCAAATTTACAGTATTTTATGTGTATTTTGTATGTATGTCAATACAAATTTACCTAATTTTATGTGTATTTTGTATATTTATTTTCATACAAATTTAAATAATTTTTGTGTATTTTTGTATATAGTTTTATACAAATTTATGTTATTTTATGTGTATTTTGTATATTTATTTTCATACAAATACACATTCTTTTATTGACATTTTGTTTATTTATTTTGACGCGAATTTACATTATTTAATGTGTATTTTGTATATATATTTTATTTGTATTTACATCCTTTCATGTGTATTTTGTATAATTAAAAAAATGCGTTATTTTATGGGTATTTTGCATCTTTATTTTCATTCAAATTTACATTATTTTATTTACATTCTGTGTATTTATTTTAACACGATTTTACATTTTTCTATTTGTGTTTTGTATATATATTTTTTATGCATATTTACATTATTTAATGAGTACTTTTTATATATATTTTATACAAATTTATGTTAATTTAAGTGTATTTGTTTATATATTTTCATTCAAATTTACATTATTTTATGTGTATTTTGTATATGTATTTCTTTACAAATTTACTTAATTTTATGTGTATTTTGTATATTTATTTTCATACAAATTTAACTTATGTTTGTGTATTTTTATATATAGTTTTATACGAACTTGCGTTATTTTATATGTATTTTGTATATGTATTTTCATACAAATACACATTCTTTTATTGATATTTTAATTATTTATTTTGACACGATTTTACATTATTTAATGTGTATTTTGTATATATATTTTTATACGTATTTACAACATTTCATGTGTATTTTGTATATATATTTCTATAGAAATCTACGTTATTATATGAGTATTCGTATATATATTTTGAAACAAATCTACATTATTTTATGTGTATTTTGTATATATATTTTATTATAAATTTGCCTTATTTTAAGTTTACTTTTATATCTATTTTCATTCAAATTCAAATCATTTTATGTGTATATATTTATTTGTATTTACGTTATTTTATGTGTATTTTCTATATATATTTTCATTCAAAATTACATTATTTTATCGGTATTTTGTTAATTTATTTCGATACGAATTTAGATTATTTCATGTATTTTCTATACTTATACATATAGAGTAAATTTCTATGAAAATATATATTCAAAATACATATAAAATTATGTAAATAAGTATAAAAATATATATATGAAATACACCTAAAAAAAATGAAAATTCGTATCAAAATAAATAAATAAAATTCCGATAAAAGAACGTATATTTGTAGGAAAATAAAATACAAAATACACATAAAATTACGAAAATTTGAATAAAAATATATACAAAAATACACAAAATCAATTTCAATTTGTATGAAAATAGATATACAAAATACACATATAATTAGTTAAATTTGTATTTAAATACATGTACAAAATTCACATAAAATAATGTAAATTTGTATGAAATGAAAACAAATTCAAATAAAATAACGTACATTGGTATAAAATAGATACAAAATATACATAGCATAATGTAAAATCGTATCAAAATAAATACACAGAATATCAATAAAATAATGTAATTTTGTGTGAAAATAAAAATGCAAAATACCCATAAAATAAAGCATATTTTTTTAAAAATACATATACAAAAATACACATAGAATAGCTAAATTTGTATTAAAATTAATATACAAAATGCACGTACAATAAGCTAAATTTGTATTGAAAAAATATGCAAAATGCACATAAAACAATGTATATTTGTTTCAAAATATATATACGAATACACATAAAATAACGTATATTTCTATAGAAATATATATACAAAATACACATGAAATGACGTAAATACGTATAAAAATATATATACACAATTCACATTCAATAATGTAAATTCGCCTCAAAATAAATAAACAAAATATCAATAAAAGAATGTGTATTTGTATGAAAATAGATATACAAAATACACATAAAATATTGTAAATTTGTATAAAACTCTATACAAAAATACACAAAAAATAATATAAATTTGTATAAAATATATACACAAAATACACATGAAATTAGGTAAATTTCTATTGAAATACATATACAAAATACACATAAAATAATGTAAATTTGAATAAAAATATATAAACAAATACACTTAACGAAAATTTGTATGAAATATATATAGAAAATACACATTAAATTATGTAAATATGTATAAAAAAATATATACAAAACACAAATAGAATAATCTAAAATAGTATCAAAATAAATACACAGAATATTAATAAAATAATGTAAATTTGTATGAAAATAAAAATGCAAAATACCCATAAAACAACGCATTTTTTATGAAACTATATATACCAAAATGCACATAAAATATTTAAATTTGTATTACAATAAATATACAAAATGCACATACAATAAGGTGAATTTGTATTGAAATAGATATGCAAAATACATATAAAACAATGTAAATTTGTTTCAAAATATACATACGAATACACATAAAATAACGTAGATTTCTATAAAATATATACTAAATACACATAAAATGAAGTAAATACGTATAAGAAAATGTATACAAAATACACATAAAATAATGTAAATTCGTATCAAAATAAATAAACTAAATGCCAATAAAAGAATGTGTACTTGTATAAATATAAATATACAAAATACACATAAATTAACGTAAAATTGTATAAAACTATATACAAAAATAAACAAAAATAATTAAATTTGTTTGAAAATAGATATACAAAAGACATAAAATAAGCTAAATTTGAATTGAAATAAATATTGAAAATACATAAAATAATGTAAATTTGTATCAAAATATATATTCAAATACACATATAATAACGTAAATTTGTATAAAAATATATAAACAAAATACACATTAAATAATGTAAATACGTATAAAAGATATGTACGTAATGTAAAAATTTTTAAAATTAAAGATGCAAAATACCCATAAAATATCTCATATTTAAAAAAAATATATACAAAAATACACATCAAATAATTAAATTTGTATCAAAATAAATATACAAAATACACATACAATAAGGTAGATTTTTATTGAAATAGATATGCAAAAAACACATAAAATAATGAAAATTTTTATCAAAATATATACGAATACACACAATAAAATTACGTAATTTTTTATGAAAATATATATACAAAATACACATAAAATAATGTAAATACATAGAAAAATATATATACAAAATACACATAAAATAATGTAAATTCGTATCAAAATAAATAAACAAAATTTCCTCTAAAAGAATGTATATGTGTAGGAAAATATATATACAAAATACAAATAAAATAAAATAAAACTGTATAAAAATAATACAAAAATACACAAAAATAATTTAAATTTGTTTGAAAATAGATATGCAAAATACAAATGAAATTAGGCAAATTTTTATTGAAATACATATACAAAATACACATAAAATAATGTAAATTTGTATGAAAATATATAAACAAATACACATAAGATAACTTAAATTTCCATAATATATATGTACAAAATATACATTAAATAATGTAAATATGTCTAAAAATATATATACAAAATACACAGAATAACGTAAAATCGTATCAAAATAAGTAAACAGACAATCAATAAAATAATGTAAATTTGTATGAAAATAAAGATGCAAAATACCCATATAATAACGCATATTTGTTTAAAAATATATATACAAAAATACACATAAAATAATTCAATTTGCATCAAAATAAATATACAAAAGGCACATACAATAAAGAAAATTTGTATTGAAATATATATGCGAAATACACATAAATAACGTAAATTTGTATCAAAATATATATACGAATACACATAAAATAGAGTAAATTTCTATGAAAATATATATTCAAAATACATATAAAATTATGTAAATAAGTATAAAAATATATATATCAAATACACCTTAAATAATGAAAATTCGTATCAAAATAAATAAACAAAATTCTGATAAAAGAACGTATATTTGTAGGAAAATAAATATACAAAATTCACATAAAATTACGAAAATTTGGATAAAAAATATATACTAAAATACACAAAATGAATTTCAATTTGTATGAAAATAGATATACATAATACACATATAATTAGTTAGTTAGTTAGTTATTTAAATACATGTACAAAATACACATAAAATAATGTAAATTTGTATGAAATGAAAACAAATTCACATAAAATAACGTTCATTTGTATGAAATATATATACAAAATATACATAGAATAATGTAAAATCGTATCAAAATAAATACACAGAATATCAATAAAATAATGTAAATTTGTATGAAAATAAAGATGCAAAATACCCATAAAATAAAGCATTTTTTTATGAAAATACATATACAAAAATACACATAGAATAATTAAATTTGTATTAAAATTAATATACGAAATGCACGTACAATAAGGTAAATTTATATTGAAAAAATATAAAAAATGCACATAAAACAATGTATATTTGTTTCAAAATATATATACACATAAAATAACATATATTTCTATTGAAATATATACACAAAATACACATGAAATGACGTAAATACGTATAAAAATATATATACACTATACACATTAAATAATGTGAATTCGCGTCAAAATAAATAAACAAAATATCAATAAAAAATGTGTATTTGTATGAAAATAGATATACAAAATACACATAAAATATTTTAAATTTTTTTAAAACTCTTTTTATAAAAATATATATACCAAAATAATAAAATATTTAAATTTGTATTACAATAAATATACAAAATGCACATACAATAAGGTAGATTTATATTGAAATAGATATGCTAAATACATATAAAACAATGTAAATTTGCTTCAAAATATATATACCAATACACATAAAATAACGTAGATTACTATAAAAATATATATACAAAATACACATTAAATGAAGTAAATACGTATAAGAAAATGTATACAAAGTACACATAAAATAATTAAATTTTTATTAAAATAAATATACAAAATACACATACAATAAGGTAAATCTATATTGAAATAGATATGCAAAATAAACATAAAATAATGTAAATTTGTTTCACAACATATACGAATACACACAATGAAATAACGTAAATTTTTATGAAAATATATATAAAAATACACATAAAATAATGTAAATACGTATAAAAATATATATAAAAAATACACATAAAATTATATAAATTCTTTTGAAAAAAAATGAACAAAATTCCACTAAAAGATTGTATATTTGTAGGAAAATATAAATACAAAATAAAATAAAATAACTAAAATTTGTAAAAAATATATAAAAATACATAAAATAATTTAAATTTATTTGAAAATAGATATGCAAAATACACATAAAATTAGGCAAATCTGTATTGAAATACATATACAAATTACACATAAAATATTGTAAATTTGTATGAAAATATATAAACAAATACACATAAAATAGCGTAAATTTATATAAAATATATATACAAAATATACATTAAATAATGTAAATGTGTATAAAAATATAAAAAATATATACAAAATACACATAGAATAATGTAAAATCGTATCAAAATAAATAAACAGAATATCAATAAAATAATGTAAATTTGTATGAAAATAAAGATGCAAAATACCCAAATAATAACGCATATTTCTACAAAAATACACATAAAATAATTAAATTTGTATTAAAATAGATATACAAAATACACATACAATATGGTAAATTTGTATTGAAATAGATATGAAAAATAAACATAAATAATGTAAATTTGTATCAAAATATATATACGAATGCCCATAAAATAGAGTAAATTTCTATGAAAATATATATTCAAAACACAAATAAAATGATATAAATAAGTATAAAAATATACATATCAAATACACCTAAAATAATGTAAATTCGTATAAAAATAAATAAACAAAACTACGATAAAAGAACGTATATATGTAGGAAAATAAATATACAAAATATATTTGTATAAAAATATATACAAAAATACACAAAATTAATTTCAATTTGTATGAAAATATATATACAAAATACAGATAAAATAAGCTAAATTTTAATTGAAATGTATATACAAAATACATAAAATATTTTAAATTTGTATCAAAATATTTATGAAAATACATATAATAACATAAATTTGTTTAAAAATATATAAACAAAATACACATTAAATAATGTAAATACGTATACAAAATATGTACAAAATACACATATAATCATGTAATTCGTATCAAACTAAATAAGCAAAATATCAATAAAATAATGCAAATTTGTATGAGAAAACATATACAAATACATATAAAATAACGCTAATTTCCATAAAAATATGTCCAAAAATGAACGTAAAATAAAGTAACTTTGGATAAAAATATATATACAAAACACACATTAAGTAATGTAAATGCGTACATAAAATAACCTAAATTTGTATAAAACTATATACAAAAATACACAAAAATAATTTAAATTTGTATGAAA
Organism: Eriocheir sinensis; assembly: GCF_024679095.1. NCBI lineage: Eukaryota > Metazoa > Arthropoda > Malacostraca > Decapoda > Varunidae > Eriocheir > Eriocheir sinensis. The sequence goes on from NW_026111986.1 coordinate 103,014, forward strand.
AGAAAATTATACAAAATACACATAAAATTAGGTTAATTTGTATTGAAATACATATACAAAATACATATAAAATAATGTAAATTTGAAAGAAAATATATAAACAAATACACATATAAGAACGTAAATTTGTATGAAATATATATTCAAAATACACATTAAATAATGCAAATATGTATAAAAAAAATATATACAAAACAGAAATAGTATAATGTAAAATCGTATCAAAATATATACACAGAATATTAATAAAATAATGTAAATTTGTTTGAAAATTAAGATGCAAAATACCTATAAAATAACGCATTTTTTATAAAATTATTGATACCAAAATACACATAAAATATTTGAATTTGTATTAAAATAAATATACAAAATGCACATACAATAAGGTAAATTTGTATTGAAATAGATATGCAAAATACATATAAAATAATGTAAATTTGTTTCAAAATATATATACGAATACACATAAAATAACGTAGATTTCTATAAAAATACATATACAAAATACACATAATATTAAGTAAATACGTATAAAAAATGTATACAAAATACACATAAAATAATGTAAATTCGTATAAATGTAAATAAACAATATACCAATAAAAGAATGTGTATTTGTATAAATATAAATATACAAAATGCACATAAAATAACGTAAATTTATATAAAACTATATACATAAAATAACGCAAATTTCTATAAAAAATATATATACAAAAATGAACATTAAATAAATTTGCATAAAATATATATACAAAACCCACATTAGATAACGTAAATGAGTATTAAAATATGTATACATAATACCTATGAAATAATCTAAACTCGTATCGAGTTAAATTAAGAAATACCAATAAAATAATGTAATTTTGGATGAAAATATATATACAAAATACACATAAAATAACGTAAATACAAATACAAATATACACATAAAATAATTTAAAATTGAATTAAATAAATATACAAAATACACATAAAATAAGGTAAATTTGTAATGAAATATATGAAAAAATACACATAAAATAATATAAATTTGTATGAAAATATATATACAAATACACATTAAATAACGTGAATTTGTATAAAATTTGTATCAAAATATATACTTATACACACAATAAAATAACGTAATTTTTTTTATGAAAATGTATATACAAAATACACATAAAATAATTTAAATACGTGAAAATATATATACAAAAAACACATAAAATAATGTAAATATGTATGAAAATATATAAACAAATACACATAAAATAATGTAAATTTGGATAAAATTTATATACAAAATGAACATTAAATAATGTAAATATGTATAAAAAAAAACTATACAAAAAACACATAGATTATTTCATAGGTATTTTGTATACATATTTTTATACTCATTTACATTATCTAATCTGTGTGTATATATATTTTTATTTTATGCAAACTAATTTTATGTATTTTTTTGTACATATATTTTTATAGAAACTTAAAATTTATTTTATGTGTATTTTTGTATATGTTTTTTTATGTACATTTTTTATATTATATTTTTTAGAAAAAAAAACGTTATTTTATGTGTATTTTGTATATGTTTTCACACAAATTTACATTATTTAATTAGTTTTTGTTTATTTATTTTGATACGAATGACTTGATTATTTGTGTATTTTGTAAATATTTTTTATACGTATTTATTACTTAATGTGTATTTTGTTTGTATATTTTTTTACAAATTTACGGTATTATATGTGTATTTGTTAAAAATATTTTGAAACGAATTTACTTTATTTTATGCATTTTGTATATATATTTCAATTCAAATTTAGCTTATTTTGTGTGTATCTTGTATATCTATTTTCATACAAATTTAATTACTTCTGTGTATTTTTGTATATAGTTTTATACAAATTTACGTTACTTTATTTGTATTTTGTATATATATATTTATAGAAATCTACGTTATTTTATGTGTATTCGTATATATATTTTGAAACAAATTTACATTGTTTTATGTTTTTTGCATATCTATTTCAATACAAATTTATCTTATTGTATGTGCATTTTGTATATTTATTTTAATACAAATTCAAATATTTTATGTGTATTTTGGTATATATAATTTTATAAAAAATGCGTTATTTTATAGGTATTTTGCATCTTAGTTTTCATAGAAATGTACATTATTTTATTAATATTCTGTGTATATATTTTGATACGATTTTATATTATATTATTTGTGTTTTGTATATATTTTTTTATACATATTTTCATTATTTAATGTGTATTTTTTATATATATTTTATACAAATTTACGTTATTTAAGTGTATTTGTTTATATAATTTCATTCAAATTTGCATTATTTAAGTATTGATACAATATGTATTTCATACAAATTATTCTTGTTTATTTTATATTTTGTATATTTATTTTCATACAATAATTTATTATTTTTAATGTTTTTTGTATTATATATAGAGTAAATTTATATGAAAATATATATTACAAATACATATAAAATTATGTAAATATAAGTAAAAATATATATATCAAATACACCTAAGAAAATGAAAATTCGTATCAAAATAAATAAACCAAATTCCGATAAAAGAACGTATATTTGTAAGAAAATAAATATACAAAATACACATAAAAATACTAAAATTTGAATAAAAATATATACAAAAAAACAAAAAAATAAATTTCAATTTGTATGAAAATAGATATACAAAATACACATATAATTATTTAAATTTGTATCTAAATACACGTACTAAATACACATAAGATAATGTAAATTTGTATGAAATGAAAACAAATTCACATAAAATAAAGTACATTTGTATAAAATAGATATAAAAAATATGCATAGAATAATGTAAAATCGTATCAAAATAAATACACAGAATATCAATAAAATAATGTAATTTTGTATGAAAATAAAGATGCAAAATACCCATAAAATAAAGCATATTTTTTTAAAAATACATATACAAGAATACACATAGAATAATTAAATTTGTATTAAAATTAATATACGAAATGCACGTACAATAAGGTAAATTTGTATTTATATAATTTATACATAATTTGTATAAAACTATATAAAAAAATACTCAGAAGTAATTAAATTTGCATGAAAATAGATATACAAAATACACACAAAATAAGCTAAATTTGAATTGAAATATATATATACAAAATACATAAAATAAAGTAAATTCGTTTCAAAATATTTTTAACAAATACACATATAATAACGTAAATTTGTAAAAAAAATATATAAACAAAATACACATTAAGTAATGTAAATACGTATAAAAAATATATTTACAAAATACACCAATAATCAAGTCATTCGTATCAAAATAAATAAACAAAAAACTAATTAAATATTGGAAATTTGTATGAGAAAACATATACAAAATACACATAAAATAACGTTTTAATTTTCTATAAAAATATATGTACAAAAATGCACATAAAATTAGTTTGCATAAAAAAATATATACAAAACACACATTAGATAATGTAAATGAGTATAAAAATATGTATACAAAATACCTATGAAATAATCTAAATTCGTATCGAGTTAAATTAAGAAAATAACAATAAAATAATGTAATTTTGGATGAAAATATATATAGAAAACACACATAAAATAACCTAAATACAAATACAAATATACACATTAAATAATTTAAAATTGAATGAAATAAATATACAAAATAAACATAAAGTAAGGCAAATTTGTAATAAAATATATGTAAGAATACACATAAAATAATATAAATTTGTATGAAAATATATATACAAATACACATAAAATAACATGAATTTGTATAAAATGTTTCAAAATATATACGAATACACACAATAAAATAACGTAAATTTTTATGAAAATGCATATATAAAATACACATAAAATAGTTTAAATACGTAGAAAAATATATACAAAATACACATAAAATAATGTAAATTCGTAAAAAATTAAATACACAAAATTCCAATAAAAGAATGTATATTTGTAGGAAAATATATATACAAAAAACAAATAAAATAACTAAAATTTGTATAAAAATATATACAAAAATACACATAAATAATTTAAATTTGCTTGAAAATAGATATGCAAAATACACATAAAGTTAGGCAAATTTGTATTGAAATACATATAAAAAACTCACATAAAATAATGTAAATTTATATGAAAATATATAAACAAATACATATAAAATCACGTAAATTTGCATAAAATATATATATACAAAATATACATTAAATATTTTAAATATGTATAAAATATATTATATTATATATATTTTTATTGATATTTGCGTTATTTATGTGTATTTTGTATATGTTTTCTCATAGAAATTTACATTATTTTATTGGTATTTTGTCTATTTATTTTGATACGAGTTACATGATTATTTCTGTATTTTGAACATATTTTTTTATACGTATTTACATTATTTAATGTGAATTTTGTTTATATATTTGTATAAAAAATTTTGTATTTGTATTTTGATACAAATTTACATTATTTTATGTATTTTGTATATATATTTCAATTCAAATTTAGCTTATTTTATGTGTATTTTGTATATCTATTTTAATACAAAATCAAATATTTTATGTTTTTTCGTATATATATTTTTATAAAAAATACGTTATTTTATGGGTATTTTGCATCTTAATTTTCATACAAATTTACATTATTTTATTAATATTTTCTGTATTTATTTTGATACGATTTTACATTATTTTATTTGTGTTTTGTATATATTTTTTTATACATATTTACATTATTTAATGTGTTTTTGTATATATATTTGATACAAATTTACATTATTTTAAGTCTAGATGTTTATATATTTTCATTCAAATTTACATTATTTTATGTGTATTTTGTAAATGTATTTCAATACAAATTTACCTATTTTATGTTTTTTGTATATTTATTTTCATACAAGTTTAAATTATTTTTTGTATTTTTGTATATAGTTTTATACAAATTTAGGTTATTTTATGTGTATTTTGTATATCTATTTTCATACAAATACACATTCTTTTCATGATATTTTGTTTATTTATTTTGACACGAATTAACATTATTTAATGTGTATTTTGTATATATATTTTTATACGTATTTACATTATTTCAAGTGTATTTTGTATATATATTTCTATAGAAATCTGTGTTATTTTATGTGTATTCGAATATATATTTTGAAACAAATTTACATTGTTTTATGTGAATTTTGCATATTTTTTCAATACAAATTTACCTTATTGTATGTGCATTTTGTATATTAATTTTAATACAAATTTGATTAATCTATGTGTATTTTTGTATATGTATTTTTATAAAAATATGTAATTAGTTAAATTTGTATTTAAATACATGTACAAAATACACATAAAATAATGTAAATTTGTATGAAATGAAAACAAATTCACATAAAATAACGTACATTTGTATAAAATAGATATACAAAATAATTTTATGTGTATTTTGTATATTTATTTTCATACAAATTTAAATTATTTTTGTGTATTTTTGTATATAGTTTTATACAAACTTAGTTTATCTTATGAGTATTTTGTATATCTATTTTCATACAAATACACATTCTTTTATTGATATTTTGTTTATTTATTTTGAAGAGAATTTAAATTATTTAATGTGTATTTTGTATATATATTTTTATACGTATTTACATCATTTCATGTGTATTTTGTATATATATTTCTATAGAAATCTACGTTATATTATGTGTATTCGTATAGAGATTTTTAAACAAATTTACACTTTTATGTGTATTTTGCATATTTTTTCAATACAAATTTACCTTATCGTATATGGATTTTGAATATTAATTTTAATACAAATTGAATTATTCTATGTGTATTTTTGTATATGTATTTTTATAAAAATATGCTTTATTTTATGGGTATTTTGCATCTTTATTTTCATACAAATCTACGTTATTTTATTGATATTCTGCTCATTCATTTTGATACGATTTGACATTATTCTATGTGTATTTTGTATATATTTTTCAAACAAATTTACGTTATTCTATGTGTATTTGTTTATATATTCTGACACAAATTTACAATATTTTATGGGTATTTTGTATATATATTTCAAAAGAAATTTACCTAGTTTTATGTGTATTTTGAATATCTATTTTCATACAAACTCAAATTATTTTTATGTATTTTTGTATATATTTCAATACAAATTTTAGTTGTGTTATGTGTATTTTGTAAATCTATTTTCATTCATATATATATTATTTTATTGGTATTTTGTTGATTTATATTGATACGAATTTACATTATTTTATATGTACTTTTGATATATATTTTCATACGCATTTACATTATTTAATATTTATTTTGAATATATAATTTTATACAAATTCATGGTATTTTATGTGTATTTGTATATATATTTTCATATAAATTTACATTATTTTATGTGTATTTTGTACATATATTTCATTACAAATTTACCTTATTTTATGTTTATTTTGTATGTGTATTTTGTACATTTATATTTATACAAATACACATTCTTTTATTGGTATTTTGTTTATTTATTTTGTTTCGAATTTATATTATTTTATGTGTATTTTGTTTACATTTTTTATACGTATTTACCTAATTTTATGTGTATTTTGTATATATATTTTTATAGAAATCTACGTTATTTTATGTGTATTCGTATATATATATTTTGAAACAAATTTACTTTGTTTTATATGTATTTTTGCATATCTCTTTCAATAGAAGTTTACCTTATTGTATGTGCATTTTGTATATTTATTTCAATACAAATTTAAATATTTTATGTGTATTTTGGTATATATATTTTTATAAGAAATGCGCTATTTTATGGGAATTTTGCATCTTTATTTTCATACAAATTTACATTATTTTATTAATATTCGGTGTATTTATTTTGATACGATCTTACATTATTCTATTTGTTTTTTGTATATATATTTTTTTATACATATTTACATTATTTAATGTATATCTTGCATATATATTTCATACAAATTTATTATCTATTATTTGTTTTCATACAAATACACATTTTTTTCATGATATTTTGTGTTTTTATTTTGACACGAATTTACATTACTTAATATGTTTTTTATATATATATTTTTATACGTATTTACATAATTTCATGTGTATTTTGTATATATATTTCTATAGAAATCTACGTTATTTTATGTGTATTCGTATATATATTTTGAAACAAATTTACAATGTTTTATTTGTATTTTGCGTTTTTTTTCAATACAAATTTACCTTATTGTATGTGTGCATTTTGTATATTAATTTTATACAAATTTAATTATTCTATGTGTATTTTTGTATATGTATTTTTAAAAAAAATATGCTTATCTTATGGGTATTTTGCATCTTTGTTTTCATACAAATTTAAATTATTTTATTGATATTTTGTGTACTTATGTCGATACGATTTTACATTATTCTATGTATAACAAAAATAAATACAGAATACACAAAAATAGATATGCAAAATACATATAAACAATGTAAATTTGTTTCAAAATATATATACGAATACACATGACATGGGTATTTTGAATCTTAATTTTCATACAAATTTACATTATTTTATTAATATTTTCTGTATTTATTTTGATACGATTTTACATTATTTTATTTGTGTTTTGTATATATTTTTTTATACATATTTACATTATTTAATGTGTTTTTTTGTATATATATTTGATACAAATTTACGTTATTTTAAGTCTATATGTTTATATATTTTCATTCAAATTTACATTATTTTATGTGTATTTTGTATGTATTTCAATACAAATTTATCTAATTTTATGTTTTTTGTATATTTATTTTCATACAAGTTTAAATTATTTTTGTTTATATTTTATATAGTTTTATACAAATTTAGGTTATTTTATGTGTATTTTGTATATCTATTTTCATACAAATACACATTCTTTTCATGATATTTTTTTATTTATTTTGACACGAATTAACATTATTTAATGTGTATTTTGTATATATATTTTTATACGTATTTACATTATTTCAAGTGTATTTTGTATATATATTTCTATAGAAATCTACGTTATTTTATGTGTATTCGTATATATATTTTGAAACAAATTTACATTGTTTTATGTGTATTTTGCATATTTTTTCAATACACATTTACATTATTGTATGTGCAGTTTGTATATTAATTTTAATACAAATTTGATTAATCTATGTGTATTTTTGTGTATGTATTTTTATAAAAATAAGCTTTATTTTATGGGTATTTTGCATCTTTATTTTCATACAAATTTACATTATTTTATTGATATTTTGTATATTTATTTGGTATGATTTTACATTATTCTATGTGTATTTTGTATATATATTTTATATAAAATGTATTTGTTTTCATTTCATACAAATCTACATTATTTTATGTGTTTTTTGTACCTGTGTTTAAATACAAATTTAACTAGTTATATGTGTATTTTGTTTATCTATTTTGTATGTATATTTTCATAGAAATTTACTCTATTTTATGAGTATTCGTATATATATTTTGATACAAATTTACATTATTGATGTGTATTTTGCATATCTATTTCAATACAAATTTTCTTTATTGTACGTGCATTTTGTATATTTATTTTAATACAAATTGAATTATTTTATATGTATTTTTGTATATATATTTTTATGCAAATATGCGTTATTATATGAATATTTTGCAGCTTTATTTTCATACAAATTTACATTATTTTATTGATATTCTCTTTATTTATTTTGATACGATTTAACATTATTCTATGTGTATTTTGTATATATTTTTTATACATATTTACATTATTTAAGGTTTATTTTGTATATATTTTATCCAAATTGACATTATTTTATGTGTATTTGTTTATATATTTTTATTCAAATTTACATTATTTTATGTGTATTTTGTATATACATTTTCATAAAAAAATTACGTTATTTTATTGTGTGTATTCGTATATATTTTGATACAAATTTTATACAAATTCATGTTATTTAATGTGTATTTGTATATATATTTTCATACAAATTTATATTATTTTATGTGTATTTATTCATATATTTCATTACAAATTTACCTTATTTTATGTTTATTTTGTATATTTATTTCATTCAATTTAAAATTATTTTATGTGTATATTTGTGTTTGTATTTAGGTTATTTTATGTGTATTTTGTATATATATTTTCATCCAAAATTACATTATTATATTGGCATTTTCTTAATTTAATTCGATACGAATTTAGATTATTTCATAGGTATTTTGTATACAGAGTTTTATACTCATTTACATTATCTAATGTGTGTTTTGTATATATATTTTTATGCAAATTTATTTTATGTTCATTTTTGTACATATATTTTTATAGAAATTTGCGTTATTTTATGTATATAGTTTTATAGAAATTTACGTTATTTTATGTGCATTTTGTATATTTATATTTATACAAATACACATTCTTTTATTGCTATATTGTTTATTTATATTTATACGAATTTACATTATTTTATGTGTATTTTGTATACATTTTTTTATACGTATTTACTTAATTTTATGTGTATTTTTTATATGTATTTTTATAGAAATCTACGTTATTTTATGTGTATTCGCATATATATTTTGAAACAAATTTACATTATTTTATATGTATTTTGCATATCTATTTCAATACAAATTTACCTTATTGTATGTGCATTTTGTATATTTATTTTAATACAAGTTCAAATATTTTATATGTATTTTGGTATCAATAATTTTATAAAAAATGCGTTATTTTATAGGTATTTTGCATCTTAATTTTCATTTTATATGTACTTTGTATATATTTTTTTATACGCTTTTACATTATTTAATATTTATTTTGAATATATATTTTTATACAGATTCTTGGTATTTTATGTGTATTTGTATATATATTTTTATTTAAATTTACATTATTTTATGTGAATTTTGTACATATATTTTATTAAAATCTACCTTATTTTATGTTTATTTTGTATGTGTATTTAGTATATTTATATTTATCCAAATACACATTCTTTTATTGGTATTTTGTTTATTTATTTTAATTCGAATTTACATTATTTTATGTGTATTTTGTATACATTTTTTTTATTCGTATTTACTTAATTTTATGTGTATTTTGTATATATATTTTTATAGAAATCTACGTTTTTTTATTTGTATTCGTATATATTTTGAAACAAATTTACATTGTTTTATATGTATTTTTGCATATCTCTTTCAATACAAATTTACCTTATTGTATGTGCATTTTGTATATATATTTCAATACAAATTTAAATATATTATGTATACTTTGGTATATATATTTTTATAAGAAATGCGCTATTTTATGGGAATTTTGCATCTTTATTTTCATACAAATTTACATTATTTTATTAATATTCGGTGTATTTATTTTGATACGATTTTACATTATTCTATTTGTTTTTTGTATATACTTTTTTATACATATTTACATTATTTAATGTGTATCTTGCATATATATTTTATACAAATTTATTATCTATTATCTATTTTCATACAAATACACATTCTTTTCATGTTGTTTTGTGTATTTATTTTGACACGAATTTACATTATTTGATATGTATTTTGTATATATATTTAATAGATATTCAAAATACACATAAAATAACCTAAATTTGTATCAAACTATATACAAAAATACACACAAATATTTTAAATTTGTATGAAAATAAATATTCAAAATACACATAAAATTAGGTAAATTTGTATGGAAATACATATACAAAATACACATAAAATAATGTAAATTTGAATGAAAATACATAAACAAATACACTTAAAATAACGTAAATTTGGATAAAAAAATATGTACAAAACACAAATAGAATAATGTAAAATCGTATCAAAATAAATACACAGAATATTAATAAAATAATGTAATTTTGTATGAAAATAAAGAGGCAAAATACCCATAAAATAACACATTTTTTTTATTTATAAAAATATATATACCAAAATACACATAAAAAAATTAGATTTGTATTAAAATAAATATATAAAAAACACATACAATAAGGTAAATTTGTATTGAAATATATACGCAAAATACATATAAAGCAAAGTAAATTTGTTTCATAATATGTATACGAATACACATGAAATAACGTAGATTTCTATAAATATATATATATATATATATATATATATATATATATATATATATATATATATATATATATATATATATATATATATATATATATATATATATATATATATATATATATATATATATATATATATATAAAAATGTATACAAAATACACATAAAATAATGTAAATTCGTATCAAAATAAATAAACAAAATACCAATAAAAGAATGTGTATTTGTATAAATATAAATATACAAAATACACATAAAATAACGTAAAATTATATAAAACTATATACATAAATACACAGAAGTAATTAAATTTGTATGAAAATATATACAAAATTCACACAAAATAAGGTAAATTTGAATTGAAATATATATACAAAATACATGAAATAAAGTAAATTTGTTTCAAAATATTTATACAAATACACATATAATAACGTAAATTTGTATGAAAATATATAAACAAAATATGTGTACAAAATACACATATAATCATGTAATTCGTATCAAAATAAATAAACAAAATACCAATAAAATAATATAAATTTGTATGAGTAAACGTGTATGTTGCATATTTTTTCAATACAAATTTACCTTATTATATACGCATTTTGTATATTAATTTTAATACAAATTTAATTATTCGATGTGTATTTTTGTATCTGTATTTTTATAAACATATGCTTTATTTTTTGGGTATTTTGCATCTTTATTTTCATTCAATTATACATTATTTTATTGATATTCTGCTCATTCATTTTGATACGAATTGACATTATTCTATGTGTGTTTTGTATATATTTTTCATACAAATTTACGTTATTTTATGTGTATTTGTTTATATATTTTGACACAAATTTACAATATTTTATGGCTATTTTCTATATACGTTTCAAAAAAATTTACCTAGTTTTATGTGTATTTTGTGTATCTATTTTTATACAAACTCAAATTATTTCTATGTATTTTTGTATATATTTTAATACAAATTTTAGTAATGTTATTTGTATATTGTAAATTTATTTTCGTTCAAATATATATTATTTTATTGGTGTTTTGTTGATTTATATTGATACGAATTTACATTATTTTATATGTACTTTGTATATATATTTTTATACGCTTTTACATTATTTAATATTTATTTTGAATATATATTTTTATACAAATTCATGGTATTTTATGTGTATTTGTACATATTTTTATATAAATTTACATTATTTTATGCGTATTTTGTACATATATTTTTTTTTACAAATCTACCTTATTTTATGTTTATTTTGTATGTGTATTTTGTATATTTATATTTATCCAAATACACATTCTTTTATTGGTATTTTGTTTATTTATTTTAATTCGAATTTACATTATTTTATGTGTATTTTGTATACATTTTTTTATACGTATTTACTTAGTTTTAAGTGTATTTTGTATATATATTTTTTTATAGAAATCTACGTTTTTTTTATTTGTATTCGTATATATATTTTGAAACAAATTTACATTGTTTTATATGTATTTTTGCATATCTCTTTCAATACAAATTTACCTTATTGTATGTGCATTTTGTATGTTTATTTCAATGCAAATTTAAATATTTTATGTGTATTTTGGTATATATATTTTTATAAGATTACGAAAATTTGAATAAAAATATATACAAAAAAACAAAAAAATAAATTTCAATTTGTATGAAAATAGATATACAAAATACACATATAATTAGTTAAATTTTTATTTAAATAAATGTACAAAATACACATAAAATAATGTAAATTTTTATGAAATGAAAACAAATTCACATAAAATTCGCGTCAAAATAAATAAACAAAATATCAATAAAAGAATGTGTATTTGTATGAAAATAGATATACAAAATACACATAAAATAACCTATATTTGCATCAAACTATATACAAAAATACACAAAAATATTTTAAATTTGTATGAAAATAAATATACAAAATACACATAAAATTAGGCAAATTTGTAATGAAATACATACACAAAATACACATAAAATAATTTTATGTGTATTTTATATATACATTTTCATAAAAATTTACGTTATTTTATTGTCTGTATTCGTATATATTTTGAAGCAAATTTTATACAAATTTATGTTATTTTATGTGTATTTGTATATGTATTTTCATACAAATTTATATTATTTCATGTGTATTCTTACATATATTTTATTACAAATTTACCTTATTTTATGTTTATTTTGTATATTTATTTCATTCAATTTTAAATTATTTAATGTGTATATTTGTATTTTTATTTGTATCGTAAATTTGTATAAAACTATATACAAAAATACACAGAACAAATACATATTCTTTTATTGGTATTTTGTTTATTTATTTTGTTTCGAATTTATATTATTTTATGTGTATTTTGTTTACATATTTTTATACGTATTTACCTAATTTTATGTGTATTTTGTATATATATTTTTATAGAAATCTACGTTATTTTATGTGAATTCATATATATATTTTGAAACAAATTTACAATTTTTTATATGTATTTTTTGCATATCTCTTTCAACAGAAGTTTACCTTATTGTATGTGCATTTTGTATATTTATTTCATTACAAATTTAAATATTTTATGTGTATTATGGTATATATATTTTTATAAGAAATGCGCTATTTGATGGGAATTTTGCATCTTTATTTTCTTACAAATTTACATTATTTTATTAATATTCGGTGTATTTATTTTGATACGATTTTACACTATTCTATTTGTTTTTTGTATATATATTTTTTTTTACATATTTACATTATTTAATGTGTATCTTGCATATATATTTTATACAAATTTATTATCTATTATTTATTTTCATACAAATACACATTCTTTTCATGATATTTTGTTTATTTATTTTGTCACGAATTTACATTACTTAATATGTATTATATATATATATATATATATATATATATATATATATATATATATATATATATATATATATATATATATATATATATATATATATATATATATATATATTTATATATATATATATATATTTACACGTGTGTACATCATTTCATGTGTATTTTGTATATATATTTCTATAGAAATCTACGTTATTTTATGTGTATTCGTATATATTTTGAAACAAATTTACACTGTTTTATTTGTATTTTGCGTTTTTTTTCAATACAAATTTACCTTATTGTATGTGTGCATTTTGTATATTAATTTTAATACAAATTTAATTATTTTATGTGTATTTTTGTATATGTATTTAAAAAAAATATATATATAATTTATCTTATGGGTATTTTGCATCTTTATTTTCATACAAATTTAAATAATTTTATTGATATTCTGCGTACCTATTTTGATACGATTTTACATTATTCTATGTATAACAAAAATAAATACAGAATACATAAAAAAATATATGCAAGATACATATAAACAATGTAAATTTGTTTCAAAATATATATACGAATACACATGAAATAAGGTAGATTTCTATAAAAATATATATGCAAAATACACATAAAATTAAGTAAATACGTATAAAAAATGTATACAAAATACACATAAAATAATGTAAATTAGTATCAAAATAAATAAACAAAATATCAATAAAAGAATGTGTATTTGTATAAATATATATATATACAAAATACACATTAAATAATATAAATCTGTTTAAAACTATACAAAATACACATGAAATGATGTAAATACGTATAAAAATATATATACAAAATACACATTGAATAATGTAAATTCGCGTCAAAATAAATAAGCAAAATATCAATAAAAGAATGTGTATTTGTATGAAAATAGATATACAAAATACACATAAAATAACCTAAATTTGTATCAAACTATATACAAAAATACACAAAAATATTTTAAATTTGTGTGAAAATAAATATACAAAATACACATAAATTTGTATTGAAATGCATACACAAAATACACATAAAATAATGTAAATTTGAATGAAAATACATAAACAAATACACTTAAAATAACGTAAATTTGTATAAAAAAATTATGTACAAAACACAAATAGAATAATGTAAAATCGTATCAAAATAAATACACAGAATATTAATAAAATAATGTAAATATGTATGAAAATAAAGAAGCAAAATACCCATAAAATAACGCATTTTTTTTATTTATAAAAATATATATACCAAAATACACATCAAAAAATTAAATTTGTATTAAAACAAATACACAAAAAACACATACAATAAGGTAAATTTGTATTGAAATTGATATGCAAAATACATATAAAACAATGTATATTTGTTTCAAAATATATATACGAATACACATAAAATAACGTAGATTTCTATAAAAATATATATACAAAATACACATAAAATGAAGTAAATACGTATAAAATGTATACAAAAACACATAAATAATGTAAATTGCATCAAAATAAATAAACAAAATACCAATAAAGAATGTGTATTTGTATAAATATAAATATACAAAATACACATAAAATGACGTAAATTTATATAAAACTATATACAAAATACACAGAAGTAATTAAATTTGTGAAAATATATACAAAATACACACAAAATAAGCTAAATTTGAATTGAATATATATACAAAATACATGAAATAAATGTGTATCAAAATATTTATACAAATACACATATAATAACGTAAATTTGTATAAAATATATAAACAAATACACATTAAATAATGTAAATACGTAAAATATGTACAAAATACACATATAATCATGTAATTCGTTTCAAAATAAATAAACAAAATACCAATAAAATAATATATATTTGTATGAGTAAACGTGTATGTTGCATATTTTTTCAATACAAATTTACCTTATTATATACGCATTTTGTATATTAATTTTAATATATGTGTATTTGAATATATATTTTGATACAAATTTACATTATTTTATGTATTTTCTATATTTATTTCAATTCAAATTTAGCTTATTTTATGTGTCTTTTGTATATCTATTTTCATACAAATTTAATTATTTTTGTTTATTTTTGTATATAGTTTTATACAATTTTACGTTATTTCATGTGTATTTTATATATTTATATTTATACAAGTAAACATTCTTTTATTGGCAATTACTAAAAAAAAATAGTTTATTTATTTTGATACGAGTTTACATTATTTTATGTGTATTTTGTATACATATTCTTATAAGTATTTACTTCATTTTATGTGTATTTTGTATATATATTTTTATAGAAATCTACGTTATTTTATGTGTATTCGTATATATATTTTGAAACAAATTTACATTGTTTATGTGTGTTTTGCATATATATTTCAATACAAATTGATCTTATTGTATGTGCATTTTGTATATTTATTGTAATACAAATTTAAATATTTTATGTGTATTTTGGTATATATATTTTCATAAAAAATGCGTTGTTTTATGGGTATTTTGCATCTTTATTTTCATACAAATTTACATTATTTTATTAATATTCTGTGTATTTATTTTGATAATATTTACATTATTCTATTTGTGTTTTGTATATATTTTTTTATACATTTTTACATTATTTAATGTGTATTTTCTATATATATTTCATACAAATTTACGTTATTTTAAGTGTATTTGTTTATATATTTTCATTCAAATTTACATTACTTTATGTGTATTTTGTATATGTATTTCAATAGAAATTTAACTAGTTTTATGTGTATTTTGTATATATATTTTTATACAAATACAAATTATTTTTGTGTATTTTTTGAATAGTTTTATACAAATTTACAATATTTTATGTGTATTTTGTATATCTTTTTTCATACAAATACACATTCTTTTATTGATATTTTGTTTATTTATTTTGATGCGAATTTACATTATTTAATGTGTATTGTGTATATATTATTTTATACGTATTTACGTCATTTCATCTATTTTTTGTATATATATTTCTATAGAAATATGTTATTTTATGTGTATTCGTATATATATTTTGAAACTTTTATACATTGTTTTATGTGCATTTTGTATATTTTTTCAATACAAATTTCCTTTATTGTACGTGCATTTTGTATATTAATTTTAATACAAATTCAATTATTCTATGTGTATTCTTGTATATGTATTTAAAAAAATATGCTTTATTTTATTGGTATTTTGCATCTTTATTTTCATACAAAATTACATTATTTTATTGATATTCTGTGTATTTATTTTGATACGATTTTACATTATTCTATGTATATTTTGTATATCTGTTTTATACAAATGTACGTTATTTTATGTGAATTTGTTTTCATTTCATGCAAATTTACATTATTTTAAGTGTATATTGTACATGTATTTAAATACAAATTTAACTAATTATATGTGTATTTTGTATATCTATTTTCATACAAATTGAAATTTATTTTTTTATTTTTTTGTATATATTTTTATTCAAATTTTCGTAATTTTATGTGTATTTTGAATATTTATTTTCCTACAAATATACGTTCTTTTATCGGAATTTTGTTTATTTATTTTTATACGAATTTTCATTTTTTTAGGTGTATTTGATATATATATTTTTACACTTATTCACATAATTTTATATGTATTTTGAATATATATTTTCATAGAAATTTACTCTATATGTATATACAAAAAAACACAAAAATAATTTAAATTTGTATGAAAATAAATATACAAAATACACATAAAATTAGGTAAATTTGTATTGAAATACATATACAAAATACACTTAAAATAATGTAAATTTGAATGAAATTATATAAACAAATACACTTAAAATGACGTTAATTTGTATAAAATATATATAAAAAATACTCATTAAATAATGAAAATATGTATAAAAAAATATATACAAAACACAAATAGTATAATATAAAATCGTATCAAAATATATACTCAGAATATTAATAAAATAATGTAAATTTGTATGAAAACTAAGATGCAAAATACCTATAAAATAACGCATTTTTTTAAAAAAATTATATACCAAAATACACATAAAATATTTGAATTTGTATTAAAATAAATATACAAAATGCACATACAATAAGGTAAATTTGTATTGAAATAGATATGCAAAAAACATATAAAACAATGTAAATTTGTTTCAAAATATATATATAAATAACGTATATATATAAATAACGTATATTTCTATAAATATATATATACAAAATACAAATAAAATTAAGTAAATACGAATCAAAAATGTATACAAAATACACATAAAATAATGTAAATTCGTATAAATATAAATAAACAAAATACCAATAAGAGAATGTGTATTTGTATAAATATAAATATACAAAATGCACATAAAATAACGTAAATTTATATAAAACTATATACAAAAATACACAGAAGTAATTAAATTTGCATGAAAATAGATATACAAAATACACACAAAATAAGCTGAATTTGAATTGAAATATATATACAAAATACATAAAATAAAGTAAATTCGTTTCAAAATATTTTTAACAAATACACATATAATAACGTAAATTTGTAAAAAAAAATATATAAACAAAATACACATTAAGTAATGTAATTACGTATAAAAAAATATTTACAAAATACACCAATAATCAAGTCATTCGTATCAAAATAAATCAACAAAAAGCTAATTAAATAATGTAAATTTGTATCAGAAAACATATACAAAATCCACATAAAATAACGTTTTAAGTTTCTATAAAAATATATGTACAAAAATGCATATAAAATTAGTTTGCATAAAAAAATATATACAAAACACACATTAGATAATGTAAATGAGTATAAAAATATGTATACAAAATACCTATGAAATAATCTAAATTCGTATCGAGTTAAATTAAGAAAATAACAATAAAATAATGTAATTTTGGATGAAAATATATATAGAAAACACACATAAAATAACCTAAATACAAATACAAATATACACATTAAATAATTTAAAATTGAATGAAATAAATATACAAAATAAACATAAAATAAGGTAAATTTGTAATAAAATATATGTAAGAATACACATAAAATAATATAAATTTGTATGAAAATATATATACAAATACACATAAAATAACATGAATTTGTATAAAATTTGTTTCAAAATATATACGAATACACACAATAAAATAACGTAAATTTTTATGAAAATGTATATATAAAATACACATAAAATAGTTTAAATACGTAGAAAAATATATATACAAAATACACATAAAATAATGTAAATTCGTAAAAAATTAAATACACAAAATTCCAATAAAAGAATGTATATTTGTAGGAAAATATATATACAAAAAACAAATAAAATAATTAAAATTTGTATAAAAATATATACAAAAATACAAAAAAATAGTTAAAATTTGTTTGAAAATAGATATGCAAAATACTCATAAAGTTAGGCAAATTTGTATTGAAATACATATACAAAACTCACATAAAATATTGTAAATTTGTATGAAAATATATAAACAAATACATATAAAATCACGTAAATTTGGATAAAATATATATATACAAAATATACATTAAATATTTTAAATATGTATAAAAATATATTATATTATATATATTTTTATTGATATTTGCGTTATTTATGTGTATTTTGTATATGTTTTCTCATAGAAATTTACATTATTTTATTGGTATTTTGTCTATTTATTTTGATACGAATTACATGATATTTGTGTATTTTTTACATTTTTTTATACGTATTTACATTATTTAATGTGTATTTTGTTTATATATTTTTATACAAATTTAGGTTATTATATGTGTATTTGTATAGGTATTTTGATACAAATTTACATTATTTTATGTATTTTGTTTATATATTTCAATTCAAATTTAGCTTATTTTATGTGTATTTTGTATATCTATTTATTTTAATACAAAATCAAATATTTTATGTTTTTTCGTATATATATTTTTATAAAAAATGTGTTATTTTATGGGTATTTTGCATCTTAATTTTCATACAAATTTACATTATTTTATTAATATTTTCTGTATTTATTTTGATACGATTTTACATTATTTTATTTGTGTTTTGTATATATTTTTTTATACATATTTACATTATTTAATGTTTTTTTGTATATATATTTGATACAAATTTACGTTATTTTAAGTCTATATGTTTATATATTTTCATTCAAATTTACATTATTTTATGTGTATTTTGTATATGTATTTCAATACAAATTTACCTATTTTTATATGTTTTTTGTATATTTATTTTCATACAAGTTTAAATTATTTTTGTGTATTTTTGTATATAGTTTTATACAAATTTAGGTTATTTTATGTGTATTTTGTATATCTATTTTCATACAAATACACATTCTTTTCATGATATTTTTTTATTTATTTTGACACGAATTAACATTATTTAATGTGTATTTTGTATATATATTTTTATACGTATTTACATTATTTCAAGTGTGTTTTGTATATATATTTCTAGAGAAATCTACGTTATTTTATGTGTATTCGTTTATATATTTTGAAACAAATTTACATTGTTTTATGTGTATTTTGCATATTTTTTCAATACAAATTTACATTATTGTATGTGCATTTTGCATATTAATTTTAATACAAATTTGATTAATCTATGTGTATTTTTGTGTATGTATTTTTATAAAAATATGCTTTATTTTATGGATATTTTGCATCTTTATTTTCATACAAATTTACATTATTTTATTGATATTCTGTGTATTTATTTGGTATGATTTTACATCATTCTATGTGAATTTGGATATATATTTTATATAAAATGTATTTGTTTTCATTTCATACAAATCTACTTTATTTTATGTGTTTTTTGTACATGTATTTAAATACAAATTTAACTAGTTATATGTGTATTTTGTATATATATTTTGTATGTATATTTTCATAGAAATTTACTCTATTTTATGAGTATTCGTATATATATTTTGATACAAATTTACATTATTGATGTGTATTTTGCATATCTATTTCAATACAAATTTTCTTTATTGTACGTGCATTTTGTATATTTATTTTAATACAAATTTAATTATTTAATATGTATTTTTGTATATATATATTTATGCAAATATGCGTTATTATATGGATATTTTGCAGCTTTATTTTCATACAAATTTACATTATTTTATTGATATTCTCTTTATTTATTTTGATACGATTTAACATTATTCTATGTGTGATTTGTATATATTTTTTATACATATTTACATTATTTAAGGTTTATTTTGTATATATATTTTATCCAAATTTACATTATTTTATGTGTATTTGTTTATATATTTTTATACAAATGTACATTATTTTATGTGTATTTTATATATACATTTTCATAAAAAAATTACGTGATTTTATTGTGTGTTTTCGTATATATTTTGATACAAATTTTATACAAATTCATGCTATTTAATGTGTTTTTGTATATATATTTTCATACAAATTTATATTATTTTATGTGTGTTTTTTCATATATTTCAATACAAATTTACCTTATTTTATGTTTAATTTGTATATTTATTTAATTTAATTTAAAATTATTTTATGTGTATATTTGTATTTGTATTTAGGTTATTTTATGTGTATTTTGTATATATATTTTCATCCAAAATTACATTATTATATTGGTATTTTCTTAATTTAATTCCATACGAGTT
Organism: Eriocheir sinensis; assembly: GCF_024679095.1. Classification (NCBI taxonomy): domain Eukaryota; kingdom Metazoa; phylum Arthropoda; class Malacostraca; order Decapoda; family Varunidae; genus Eriocheir; species Eriocheir sinensis. Next base: position 124,924 of record NW_026111986.1, read on the forward strand.
TAGATTATTTCATAGGTATTTTGTATACATATTTTTATACTCATTTACATTATCTATTGTGTGGTTTGTATATATATTTTTATGTAAATTTATTTTATGTTCATTTTTGTTCATATATTTTTATAGAAATTTGCGTTATTTTATGTATATAGTTTTATATAAATTAACGTTATTTTATGTGCATTTTGGATATTTATATTTATACAAATACACATTCTTTTATTGCTATATTGTTTATTTATATTTATACGAATTTACATTATTTTATGTGTATTTTGTATACATTTTTTCATACGTATTTACTTAATTTTATGTGTATTTTGTATATGTATTTTTATAGAAATCTACGTTATTTTATGTGTATTCGCATATATATTTTGAAACAAATTTACATTATTTTATATGTATTTTGCATATCTATTTCAATACAAATTTACCTTATTGTATGTGCATTTTGTATATTTATTTTGATACAAGTCAAATATTTAAGTGTATTTTGGTATCAATGATTATATAAAAAAATGCGTTATTTTATAGGTATTTTGCATCTTAATTTTTATTTTATTATATAATCTTTATTTTATTAATATTCTGTGTATATATTTTGATACGATTTTACATTATTCTATTTGTGTTTTGTATATATTTTTTTTATACATATTTACATTATTTAATGTGTATTTTGTATATATATTTCATACAAATTTACGTTATTATATGTGTATTTGTTTATATATTTTCTTTCAAATTTACATTATTTTTTGTGTATTTTGTATGTGTATTTCAATAGAAATTAACCTAATTTTATGTGTATTTTGTATTTTTCTTTTCATACAAATTTAAATTATTTTTGAGTATTTTTGTATATAGTTTTATAAAAATTTAGGTTATTTTATGTACGCATTTACATTATTTAATGTGTGTTTTGTATATATATTTTTATCCAAAGTTAATTTATTTTACGTTCATTTTTGGACATATATTTTTATAGAAATTAGCGTTATTTTATATGTATTTGTATATGTTTTCTCAAACAAATTTACATTATTTTACTGCTATTTTACTTATTTAGTTTGATACGAATTACATGATTATATGTGTATTTTGTACATATTTTTTATACGTATTTACATTACTTAATGTGTATTTTGTTTATATATTTTTAAACAAATTTACGTTATTATATGTATTTTTATAAATATTTTGATACAAATTTACTTTATTTTATGTATTTTGTATATACATTTCAATTCAAATTTAGCTTATTTTATCTGTATTTTGTATATCTATTTTCATACGAATTTAATTACTTCTGTGTATTTTTGTATATAGTTTTATACAAATTTACGTTATTTTATGTGTATTTTGTATATTTATATTTATACAAATACCCATTCTCTTATTGGTATTTTGTTTATTTATTTTGATACGAATTTACATTATTTTATGTGTATTTTGTATACATTTTTTTATACGTATTTACTTTATTTTACGTGTATTTTGTATATATATTTTTATACAAATCTACGTTATTTTATGTATTCGTATATATATTTTGAAACAAATTTACATTGTTTTATATGTATTTTGCATATCTATTTCAATAGAGATTTACCTTATCGTATGTGTATTTTGTATATTTATTTTAATACAAAATAATTTTTTCATGTGTATTTTGGTATATATTTTTTTTAAAAATGCGTTATTTAATGGGTATTTTGCATCTTTATTTTCATACAAATTTACATTGTTTTATTAATATTCTGTGTATTTATTTTGATACGATTTTACATTATTCTATTTGTGTTTTGTATATATTTTTTATACATATTTACATTATTTAATGTGTATTTTGTATATTTTAAAACAAATTTACGTTATTTTATGCGCATCTGTTAAAATATTTTGATACAAATTTACATTATTTTATGTATTTTATATATATATATATTTTAATACAAATTTAGTTTATTTTATGTATATTTTGTATATCTATTTTCATTTGTATCAAAATAAATAAACAAAATAGCAATAAAATAATGTAAATTTGTATGAGAAAACATATACAAATACACATAAAATAACGCAAATTTCTAAAAAAAATATATGTACAAAAATGCACATAAAATAAAGTAAATTTGCAAATTTGTATTGAAATAGATATGCAAAATACATATAAAACAATGTAAATTTGTTTCAAAATATATATACGAATACACATAAAATAACGTAGATTTCTATAAAAATATATACAAAATACACATAAAATGAAGTAAATACGTATAAAAAAATGAATACAAAAAATACATAAAAATCGTATCAAAATAAATAAACAAAATACCAGTAAAAGAATGTGTATTTGTAAAAATATAAATATACAAAATACACATAAAATATCGTAAATTTGTATAAAACTATATACAAAAATACACAGAAGTAATTAAATTTGTATGAAATATATATACAAAATACAGCTAAAATAAGCTAAATTTGAATTGAAATGTACATACAAAATACATAAAATAATGTAAATCTATATCAAAATATTTATACAAATACATATAATAACGTAGATTTGTTTAAAAATATATAAACAAAATACACATTAAGTAATGTAAATACGTATAAAAAATATGTACAAAATACACATATAATCATGTTATTCGTATCAAAATAAATAAACAAAATAGCAATAAAATAATGTAAATATTTATGAGAAAACATATACAAATAACGCAAATTTCTATAAAAATATATGTACAAAAATGCACATAAAATAAAGTAAATTTGCAAAAAAAAATATATATAAAACACACACTAAATAATGTAAATGCGTACATAAAATAACCTAAATTTGTATAAAACTATATACAAAAATACACAAAAATAATTTAAATTTGTTTGAAAAGAAATATACAAAATACACATAAAATTAGGTAAATTTGTATTGAAATACATATACAAAATACATATCAAATAATGTAAAGTTGAATGAAAATATATAAACAAATACACTTAAAATAACGTAAATTTGTATAAAATATATAAGCAAGATACACATTAAATAATGTAAATGTGTATAAGAAATATATATACAAAAAACAAATAGAATAATGTAAAATCGTATCAAAATAAATACACAGAATATCAATAAAATAATGTAAATTTGTATGAAAATAAAGATGCAAAATTCCCAAGAATTATCGCATTTTTTATAAAAATATATATACCAAAATACACATAAAATATTTAAATTTGTATTGAAATAAATATACAAAATGCATATACAGTAAGGTAAGTTTGTATTAAAAGAGATATTCAAAAATACATATAAAACAATGTAAATTTGTTTCAAAATATGTATACGAATACACATAAAATAAAGTAGATTTCTATTGAATTATATATACAAAATACATATGAAATTATGTAAATACGTATAAAAATATATATACAAAATACATATCAAATAATGTAAATTTTTGTATATGTATTTTTATAAAAATATGCTTTATTTTATGGGTATTTTGCATCTTTATTTTAATACAAATTTACGTTATTTTATTGATATTCTGCTCCTTCATTTTGATACGATTTGACATTATTCTATGTGTATTTTGTATATATTTTTCATACAAATTTACGTTATTTTATGTGTATTTGATAATATATTTTGACACAAATTTACAATATTTTATGGGTATTTTGTATATATATATCAAAAGAAATTTATCTAGTTTTATGTGTATTTTGAATATCTATTTTCATACAAACTCAAATTATTTATATGTATTTTTGTATATATTTCAATACAAATTTTAGTTATGTTATGTGTATTTTGTAAATCTATTTTCATTCATATATATATTTTTTTATTGGTATTTTGTTGATTTATATTGATACAAATTTACATTATTTTATATGTACTTTATATATATATTTTTATACGCATTTACATTATTTAATATTTATTTTGAATGTATAATTTTATACAAATTCATGGTATTTTATGTGTATTTGTATATATATTTTCATATAAATTTACATTATTTTATGTGTATTTTGTACATATATTTCATTACAAATTTACCTTATTTTATGTTTATTTTGTATGTGTATTTTGTACATTTATATTTATACACGTTTACTCATACAAATTTATATTATTTTATTGGTATTTTGTTTATTTATTTTGATACGAATTACATGATTATATATGTATTTTGTACACATTTTTTTATACGCATTTACATTATTTAATGTGTATTTTGTTTATATATTTTCATACAAATTTACGTTATTATATGTGTATTTATATAAATATTTTGATACAAATTTACTTTATTTCATGTATTTTGTATATATATTTCAATTCAAATTTAGCTTATTTTGTGTGTATTTTGTATATATTTTCATACAAATTTAATTACTTCTGTGTATTTTTGTATATAGTTTTATATAAATTTACGTTATTTTATGTGTATTTTGTATATTTATATTTATACAAGTATACATTCTTTTATTGGCATTTAGTTTATTTATTTTGATACGAGTTTACATTATTTTATGTGTATTTTGTATACATTTTCTTATACGTATTTACTTCATTTTATGTGTATTTTGTATATATATTTTTATAGAAATCTACGATATTTTATGTGTATTCTTATATATATTTTGAAACAAATTTACATTGTTTTATGTGTATTTTGCATATCTATTTCAATACAAATTTACCTTATTGTATGTGCATTTTGTATATTTATTGTAATACAAATTTAAATATTTTATATGTATTTTGGTATATATATTTTCATAAAAAATGCGTTGTTTTATGGGTATTTTGCATCTTTATTTTCATACAAATTTACATTATTTTATTAATGCTCTGTGTATTTATTTTGATACTATTTTACATTAATCTATTTGTGTTTTGTATATATTTTTTTATACATATTTACATTATTTAATGTGTATTTTCTATATATATTTCATACAAATTTACGTTATTTTAAGTGTATTTGTTTATATATTTTCATTCAAATTTACATTATTTTATGTGTATTTTGTATATGTATTTCAATAGAAATTTAACTAGTTTTATGTGTATTTTGTATATATATTTTATACAAATTTCAATTATTTTGTGTATTTTGAATAGAGTTTTATACAAATTTACAATATTTTATGTTTATTTTGAACATCTATTTTCATACAAATACACATTCTTTTATTGATATTTTGTTTATTTATTTTGATGCGAATTTACATTATTTAATGTGTATTGTGTATATATATTTTTATACGTATTTACATCATTCCATGTGTATTTTTTATATATATTTCTATAGAAATATACGTTATTTTATGTGTATTCGTATATATATTTTGAAACAAATATACAATGTTTTATGTGCATTTTGTATATTTTTTCAATACAAATTTCCCTTATTGTACGTGCATTTTGTATATTAATTTTGATACAAATTTAATTATTCTATGTGTATTCTTGTATATGTATTTTTAAAAAAATATGCTTTATTTTATGGGTATTTTGCATCTTTATTTTCATACAAAACTACATTATTTTATTGATATTCTGTGTATTTATTTTGATACGATTTTACATTATTCTATGTATATTTTGTATATCTATTTTATACAAATGTACGTTATTTTATGTGAATTTTTTTTAATTTCATACAAATTTACATTATTTTATGTGTATTTTGTACATGTATTTAAATACAAATTTAACTAATTATATGTGTATTTTGTATATCTATTTTCATATAAATTGAAATTTATTTTTTTGTTTTTTTATATATATTTTTATTCAAATTTTCGTAGTTTTATGTGTATTTTGTATATTTATTTTCCTACAAATATACGTTCTTTTATCGGAGTTTTGTTTATTTATTTTGATACGAATTTTCTTTTTTTTAGGTGTATTTGATATATATATTTTTATACTTATTTACATAATTTTATATGTATTTTGAATATGTATTTTCATAGAAATTTACTCTATATGTATGAAAATAAATATACAAAAAACACATAAAATTAGGTAAATTTGTATTGAAATACATATACAAAATACACTTAAAATAATGTAAATTTGAATGAAATTATATAAACAAATACACTTAAAATGACGTTAATTTGAATAAAATATATATAAAAAATACACATTAAATAATGAAAATAAGTATAAAAAAATATATACAAAACACAAATAGTATAATATAAAATCGTATCAAAATATATACACAGAATATTAATAAAATAATGTACATTTGTATGAAAACTAAGATGCAAAATACCTATAAAATAACGCATTTTTTATAAAATTATATATACCAAAATACACATAAAATATTTGAATTTGTATTAAAATAAATATACAAAATGCACATACAATAAGGTAAATTTGTATTGAAATAGATATGCAAAAAACATATAAAACAATTTAAATTTGTTTCAAAATATATATAAGAATACACATAAAATAACGTAGATTTATATAAATATATATATACAAAATACAAATAAAATTAAGTAAATACGAATCAAAAATGTATACAAAATACACATAAAATAATGTAAATTCGTATAAATATAAATAAACAAAATACCAATAAGAGAATGTGTATTTGTATAAATATAAATATACAAAATGCACATAAAATAACGTAAATTTGTATAAAACTATATACAAAAATACACAGAAGTAATTAAATTTGCATGAAAATAGATATACAAAATACACACAAAATTAGCTAAATTTGAATTGAAATATATATACAAAATACATAAAATAAAGTAAATTCGTTTCAAAATATTTTTAACAAATACACATATAATAACGTAAATTTGTAAAAAAAATATATAAACAAAATACACATTAAGTAATGTAAATACGTATAAAAAAAATATTTACAAAATACACCAATAATCAAGTCACTCGTATCAAAATAAATAAACAAAAAACTAATTAAATAAAGTAATTTTTGTAATAGAAAACATATAAAAAATAAACATAAAATAAATTTTTAAGTTTATAAAAAAATATATGTAAAAAAATGCATATAAAATTAGTTTGCATAAATAATATATACAAAACACATTAGATAATGTAAATGAGTATAAAAATATGTATACAAAATACCTATGAAATAATCTAAATTCGTATCGAGTTAAATTAAGAAAATAACAATAAAATAATGTAATTTTGGATGAAAATATATATAGAAAACACACATAAAATAACCTAAATACAAATACAAATATACACATTAAATAATTTAAAATTGAATGAAATAAATATACAAAATAAACATAAAATAAGGTAAATTTATAATAAAATATATGTAAGAATACACATTAAATAAAATAAATTTGTATTAAAATATATAAAAAAAAACAAAAAAAAAAAAATTAATTTTTATTAAATTTTTAAAAATATATAATAATAAACAAAATAAAATAACGTAAATTTTTTTTTTTTTTTTTTTTTTTTTTTTTTTTTTTTACGTTGATTGCCTATTGCGCCGGTAGGCATCTTCCCGTTGGGGCCTGATGGTCGGCCCAAGGCTTCTTCCAGGTGGGGCCTGATGGTCGGCCCAGCCCGTTCTGGCGCAGGCGAGTGTTTATAGTGGCGCCATCTTGCATTGGCTCATGCTGCCCCCCGGAACTCGTTCTTGATTCGCTTGGACGGCTTCCTCTAGAGTCCGGGTTGATGGGTGGTCTTCAGGACAGCATGTGGGTAGTTTTAAGCCACTCGGCGGTGACTGAAAAATCCGAGTGGTAGCGTGGGGATTCGAACCCGCGTCGTCCATCACGCGGTGAATGTGGGCCCGGTACGCTACCACCTACGCCTACCCTATGATATGAAAATGTGTATATAAAATACACATAAAATAGTTTAAATACGTAGAAAAATATATATACAAAATACATATAAAATGATGTAAATTCGTAAAAAATTAAATACACAAAATTCCAATAAAAGAATGTATATTTGTAGGAAAATATATACAAAAAACAAATAAAATAACTAACATTTGTATAAAATATATACAAAAATACACAAAAATAATTTAAATTTGTTTGAAAATAGATATGCAAAATACTCATAAAGTTAGGCAAATTTGAATTGAAATACATATTCAAAACTCACATAAAATAATGTAAATTTGTATGAAAGTATATAAACAAATACATATAAAATCACGTAAATTTGGATAAAATATATATATACAAAATATACATTAAATATTTTAGATATGTATAAAAATATATTATATTATATATATTTTTATTGATATTTGCGTTATTTATGTGTATTTTGTATATGTTTTCTCATAGAAATTTACATTATTTTATTGGTATTTTGTCTATTTATTTTCATACGAATTACATGATTATTTGTGTATTTTTTACATTTTTTTAATACGTATTTACATTATTTAATGTGTATTTTGTTTATATATTTTATACAAATTTACGTTAATATATGTGTATTTGTATAGGTATTTTGATACAAGTTTACATTATTTTATGTATTTTGTATATATATTTCAGTTCAAATTTAGCTTATTTTATGTGTATTTTGTATATCTATTTATTTTAATACAAAATCAAATATTTTATGTTTTTTCGTATATATATTTTTATAAAAAATGCGTTATTTTATGGGTATTTTGCATCTTAATTTTCATACAAATTTACATTATTTTATTAATATTTTCTGTATTTATTTTGATACGATTTTACATTATTTTATTTGTGTTTTGTATATATTTTTTTTATACATATTTACATTATTTAATATTTTTTTTGTATATATATTTGATACAAATTTACGTTATTTTAAGCCTATATGTTTATATATTTTCATTCAAAATTACATTATTTTATGTGTATTTTTTATATGTATTTCAATACAAATTTACCTATTTTTATATGTTTTTTGTATATCTATTTTCATACAAGTTTAAATTATTTTTGTGTATTTTTGTATATAGTTTTATACAAATTTAGGTTATTTTATGTGTATTTTGTATATCTATTTTCATACAAATACACATTCTTTTCATGATATTTTGTTTATTTATTTTGACACGAATTAACATTATTTAAAATGTATTTTGTATATATATTTTATACGTATTTACATTATTTCAAGTGTATTTTGTATATATATTTCTATAGAAATTTGCGTTATTTTATGTGTATTCGAATATATATTTTGAAACAAATTTACATTGTTTTATGTGTATTTTGCATATTTTTTCAAAACAAATTTACTTTATTGTATGTGCATTTTGTATATTAATTTTAATACAAATTTGATTAATCTATGTGTATTTTTGTATATGTATTTTTATAAAAATATGTAATTAGTTAAATTTGTATTTAAATACATGTACTAAATACACATAAAATAATGTAAATTTGTATGAAATGAAAACAAATTCACATAAAATAACGTACATTTGTATAAAATAGATATACAAAATAATTTTATGTGTATTTTGTATATTTATTTTCATACAAATTTTAATTATTTTTGTGTATTTTTGTATATAGTTTTATACAAACTTAGGTTATTTTATGAGTATTTTGTATATCTAGTTTCATACAAATACACATTCTTTTATTGATATTTTGTTTATTTATTTTGACGAGAATTTAAATTATTTAATGTGTATTTTGTATATATATTTTTATACGTATTTACATCATTTCATGTGTATTTTGTATATATATTTCTATAGAAATCTACGTTATATTATGTGTATTCGTATATAGATTTTTAAACAAATTTACACTTTTATGTGTATTTTGCATATTTTTTCAATACAAATTTACCTTATTGTATAAGCATTTTGTATATTAATTTTAATACAAATTTAATTATTCTATGTGTATTTTTGTATATGTATTTTTATAAAAATATGCTTTATTTTATGGGTATTTTGCATCTTTATTTTCATACAAATCTACGTTATTTTATTGATATTCTGCTCATTCATTTTGATACGATTTGACATTATTCTATGTGTATTTTGTATATATTTTTCAAACAAATTTACGTTATTTTATGTATATTTGTTTATGTATTCTGACACAAATTTACAATATTTTATGGGTATTTTGTATATATATTTCAAAAGAAATTTACCTAGTTTTATGTGTATTTTGAATATCTATTTTCATACAAACTCAAATTATTTTTATGTATTTTTGTATATATTTCAATACAAATTTTAGTTATGTTATGTGTATTTTGTAAATCTATTTTCATTCAAATATATATTATTTTATTGGTATTTTGTTGATTTATATTGATACGAATTTACATTATTTTGTATGTACTTTTTATATATATTTTTATACGCATTTACATCATTTAATATTTATTTTGAATATATAATTTTATACAAATTCATGGTATTTTATGTGTATTTGTATATAGATTTCATATAAATTTACATTATTTTATGTGTATTTTGTACAAATATTTCATTACAAATTTACCTTATTTTATGTTTATTTTGTATGTGTATTTTGTGCATTTATATTTATTCAAATACACATTCTTTTATTGGTATTTTGTTTATTTATTTTGTTTCGAATTTATATTATTTTATGTGTATTTTGTTTACATTTTTTTATACGTATTTACCTAATTTTATGTGTATTTTGTATATATATTTTTATAGAAATCTACGTTATTTTATGTGTATTCGTATATATATTTTGAAACAAATTTACATTGTTTTATATGTATTTTTGCATATCTCTTTCAATAGAAGTTTACCTTATTGTATGTGCATTTTGTATATTTATTTCAATACAAATTTAAATATTTTATGTGTATTTTGGTATATATATTTTTATAAGAAATGCGCTATTTGATGAGAATTTTGCATCTTTATTTTCATACAAATTTACATTATTTTATTAATATTCGGTGTATTTATTTTGATACGATCTTACATTATTCTATTTGTTTTTTGTATATATATTTTTTTATACATATTTACTTTATTTAATGTATATCTTGCATATATATTTCATACAAATTTATTATCTATTATTTATTTTCATACAAATACACATTCTTTTCATGATATTTTGTTTATTTATTTTGATACGAATTTACATTACTTAATATGTATTTTATATATATATTTTTATACGTATTTACATAATTTCCAGTGTATTTTGTATATATATTTCTATTGAAATCTACGTTATTTTATGTGTATTCGTATATATATTTTGAAACAAATTTACAATGTCTTATTTGTATTTTGCTTTTTTTTTCAATACAAATTTACCTTATTGTATGTGTGCATTTTGTATATTAATTTTAATACAAATTTAATTATTCTATGTGTATTTTTGTATATGTATTTAAAAAAAATGCTTTATCTTATGGGTATTTTGCATCTTTGTTTTCATACAAATTTAAATTATTTTATTGATATTCTGTGTACTTATTTTGATACGATTTTACATTATTCTATGTATAACAAAAATAAATACAGAATACACAAAAAAAGATATACAAAATACACATAAACAATGTAAATTTGTTTCATGATATATATACGAATACACATGACATGGGTATTTTGAATCTTAATTTTCATACAAATTTACATTATTTTATTAATATTTTCTGTATTTATTTTGATACGATTTTACATTATTTTATTTGTGTTTTGTATATATTTTTTTATACATATTTACATTATTTAATGTGTTTTTTGTATATATATTTGATACAAATTTACGTTATTTTAAGTCTATATGTTTATATATTTTCATTCAAATTTACATTATTTTATGTGTATTTTGTATATGTATTTCAATACAAATCTACCTAATTTTATGTTTTTTGTATATTTATTTTCATACAAGTTTAAATTATTTTTGTCTATTTTTGTATATAGTTTTATACAAATTTAGGTTATTTATGTGTATTTTGTATATCTATTTTCATACAAATACACATTCTTTTCATGATATTTTTTTTATTTATTTTGACACGAATTAACATTATTTAATGTGTATTTTGTATATATATTTTTATACGTATTTACATTATTTCAAGTGTATTTTGTATATATATTTCTATAGAAATCTACGTTATATTATGTGTATTCGTATATATATTTTGAAACAAATTTACATTGTTTTATGTGTATTTTGCATATTTTTTCAATACAAATTTACATTACTGTATGTGCATTTTGTATATTAATTTTAATACAAATTTGATTAATCTATGTGTATTTTTGTGTATGTATTTTTATAAAAATATGCTTTATTTTATGGGTATTTTGCATGTTTATTTTCATACAAATTTACATTATTTCATTGATATTCTGTGTATTTATTTGGTATGATTTTACATTATTCTATGTGTATTTTGTTTATGTATTTTACATAAAATGTATTTGTTTTCATTTCATACAAATCTACATTATTTTATGTGTTTTTTGTACATGTATTTAAATACAAATTTAACTAGTTATATGTGTATTTTGTATATCTATTTTGTATGTATATTTTCATAGAAATTTACTCTATTTTATGAGTATTCGTATATATATTTTGATACAAATTTACATTATTGATGTGTATTTTGCATATCTATTTCAATACAAATTTTCTTTATTGTACGTGCATTTTGTATATTTATTTTAATACAAATTTAATTATTTTATATGTATTTTTGTATATGTATTTTTATGCAAATATGCATTATTATATGGATATTTTGCTGCTTTATTTTCATACAAATTTACATTATTTTATTGATATTCTCTTTATTTGTTTTGATACGATTTAACATTATTCTATGTGTATTTTATATATATTTTTTGTACATATTTACATTATTTAAGGTTTATTTTGTATATATATTTTATCCAAATTTACATTATTTTATGAGTATTTGTTTATATATTTTTATACAAATTTACATTATTTTATGTGTATTTTGTATATACGTTTTCATAAAAAAACTTACGTTATTTTATTGTGTGTTTTCGTATATATTTTGATACAAATTTTATACAAATTCATGTCATTTAATGTGTATTTGTATATATATTTTCATAAAAAATTTATATTATTTTATGTGTATTTTTTCATATATTTCATTACAAATTTACCTTATTTTATGTTTATTTTGTATATTTATTTCATTCAATTTTAAATTATTTTATGTGTATATTTGTATTTGTATTTAGGTTATTTTATGTGTATTTTGTATATATATTCTCATCCAAAATTACATTATTATATTGGTATTTTCTTAATTTAATTCGATACGAATTAAGATTATTTCATAGGTATTTTGTATACATATTTTTATACTCATTTACATTATCTAATGTGTGTTTTGTATATATATTTTTATGCAAATTTATTTTATGTTCATTTTTGTACATATATTTTTATAGAAATTTGCGTTATTTTATGAATAGTTTTATATAAATTTACGTTATTTTATGTGCATTTTGTATATTTATATTTATACAAATACTCATTCTTTTGTTGCTACATTATTTATTTATATTTATACGAATTTACATTATTTTATGTGTATTTTGTATACATTTTTTTTATACGTATTTAATTAATTTTATGTGTATTTTGTATATGTATTTTTATAGAAATCTACGTAATTATATGTGTATTCGCATATATATTTTGAAACAAATTTACATTATTTTATATGTATTTTGCATATCTATTTCATTACAAATTTACCTTATTGTATGTGCATTTTGTATATTCATTTTGATACAAATTCAAATATTTTATGTGTATTTTGGTATCAATAATTTTATAAAAAATGCGTTATTTTATAGGTATTTTGCATCTTAATTTTCATACAAATTTAGATTATTTTATTAATATTCTGTGTATATATTTTGATACGATTTTACATTATTCTATTTGTGTTTTGTATATATTTTTTTATACATATTTACATTATTTAATGTGTATTTTGTATATATATTTCATACAAATTTACGTAATTACATGTGTATTTGTTTATATATTTTCTTTCAAATTTACATTATTTTATGTGTATTTTGTATATGTATTTCAATAAAAATTAACCTAATTTTATGTGTATTTTGTATATTTCTTTTCATACAAATTTAAATTATTTTTGTGTATTTTTGTATATAGTTTTATACAAATTTAGGTTATTTTATGTACGCATTTACATTATTTAATGTGTCTTTTGTATATATATTTTTATCCAAAGTTAATTTATTTTACGTTCATTTTTGGACATATATTTTTATAGAAATTAGCGTTATTTTATATGTATTTGTATATGTTTTCTCATACAAATTTACATTATTTTATTGCTATTTTGTTTATTTAGTTTGATACGAATTACATGATTATATGTGTATTTTGTACATATTTTTTATACGTATTTACATTACTTAATATGTATTTTGTTTATATATTTTTAAACAAATTTACGTTATTATATGTATTTTTATAAATATTTTGATACAAATTTACATTATTTCATGTATTTTGTATATACATTTCAATTCAAATTTAGCTTATTTTATCTGTATTTTGTATATCTATTTTCATACGAATTTAATTGCTTCTGTGTATTTTTGTATATAGTTTTATACAAATTTACGTTATTTTATGTGTATTTTGTATATTTATATTTATACAAATACACATTCTTTTATTGGTATTTTGTTTATTTATTTTGATACGAATTTATTATTTTAGGTGTATTTTGTATACATTTTTTTATACGTATTGACTTCATTTTACATGTATTTTGTATATATATTTTTATACAAATCTACGTTATTTTATGTGTATTCGTATATATATTTTGAAACAAATTTACATTGTTTTATATGTATGTTGCATATCTATTTCAATACAGATTTACCTTATTGTATGTGTATTTTGTATATTTATTTTAATACAAATAAATTTTTTATGTGTATTTTTGTTTATATATTTTAAAAAAAAGCGTTATTTTATGGGTATTTTGCTTCTTTATTTTCATACAAATTTACATTATTTTATTAATATTCTGTGTATTTATTTTGATACGATTTTACATTATTCTATTTGTGTTTTGTATATATTTTTTTATACAAATTTACATTATTTTAAGTGTATTTGTTTATGTATTTTCATTCAAATTTACAGTATTTTATGTGTATTTTGTATATGTATTTCAATACAAATTTACCTAATTTTATGTGTATTTTGTATATTTATTTTCATACAAATTTAAATTATTTTTGTGTATTTTTGTATATAGTTTTATACAAATTTATGTTATCTTATGTGTATTTTGTATATTTATTTTCATACAAATACACATTCTTTTATTGACATTTTGTTTATTTATTTTGACGCGAATTTACATTATTTTATTTACCTTCTGTGTATTTATTTTAACACGATTTTACATTATTTTATTTGTGTTTTGTATATATATTTTTTATACATATTTACATTATTTAATGAGTATTTTTTATATATATTTTATACAAATTTATGTTAATTTAAGTGTATTTGTTTATATATTTTCATGCAAATTTACATTATTTTATGTGTATTTTGTATATGTATTTCTTTACAAATTTACCTAATTTTATGTGTATTTTGTATATTTATTTTCATACAAATTTAAATTATTTTTGTGTATTTTTTATATAGTTTTATACAAATTTACGTTATTTTATGTGTATTTTGTATATGTATTTTCATACAAATATACATTCATTTATTGATACTTTAATTATTTATTTTGACACGAATTTACATTATTTAATGTGTATTTTGTATATATATTTTTATACGTATTTACAACATTTCATGTGTATTTTGTATATATATTTCTGTAGAAATCTACGTTATTTAATGTGTATTCGTATATATATTTCATTATACAAATCTACATTATTTTATGTGTATTTTGTATATATATTTCATTATAAATTTGCATTATTTTAAGTTTATTTTTATATCTATTTTCATTCAAATTCAAATCATTTTATGTGTATATGTTTATTTGTATTTACGTTATTTGATGTGTTTTTTCTATATATATTTTAATTCAAAATTACATTATTTTATCGGTATTTTGTTCATTTATTTCGATACGAATTTAGATTATTTCATGTGTATTTTCTATACATATACATATACAGTAAATTTCTATGAAAATATATATTCAAAATACATATAAAATTATGTAAATAAGTATAAAAATATATATATCAGATACACCTAAAAAAAATGAAAATTCGTATCAAAATAAATAAATAAAATTCCGATAAAAGAACGTGTATTTGTAGGAAAATAATTATACAAAATACACATAAAAATACGAAAATTTGAATAAAAATATATACAAAAATACACAAAATAAATTTCAATTTGAATGAAAATAGATATACAAAATACACATATAATTAGTTAAATATACATACCAAAATTCACATAAAATAATCTAAATTTGTATGAAATGAAAACAAATTCACATAAAATAACGTACATTGGTATAAAATAGATATACAAAATATACATAGAATAATGTAAAATCGTATCAAAATAAATACACAGAATATCAATAAAATAATGTAATTTTGTATGAAAATAAAGCAAAATACCCATAAAATAAAGCATATTTTATAAAATACATATACAAAATACACATAGAATAGCTAAATTTGTATTAAAATTAATATACAAAATGCACGTACAATAAGGTAAATTTGTATTGAAAAATGCATAAAACAATGTATATTTGTTTCAAAATATATATACGAATACACATAAAATAACGTATATTTCTATAGAAATATATATACAAAATACACATGAAATGACGTAAATACGTATAAAAATATATATACACAATACACATTAAATAATGTAAATTCGCATCAAAATAAATAAACAAAATATCAATAAAAGAATGTGTATTTGTATGAAAATAGATATACAAAATACACATAAAATATTATAAATTTGTATAAAACTCTATACAAAAATACACAAAAAATAATTTAAATTTGTATAAAATATATATACAAAATACACATGAAATTAGGTAAATTTCTATTGAAAGACATATACAAAATACACATAAAATAATGTAAATTTGAGTAAAAATACATAAACAAATACACTTAAAATAACGAAAATTTGTATGAAATATATATAGAAAATACACATTAAATAATGTAAATATATAAAAAAATATATACAAAACACAAATAGAATAATGTAAAATAGTATCAAAATAAATACACAGAATATTAATAAAATAATTTAAATTTGTATGAAAATAAAGATGCAAAATACCCATAAAACAACGCATTTTTTATGAAAATATATATACCAAAATGCACATAAAATATTTAAATTTGTATTACAATAAATATACAAAATGCACATACAATAAGGTATATTTGTATTGAAATAGATATGCAAAATACATATAAAACCATGTAAATTTGTTTCAAAATATACATACGAATACACATAAAATAACGTAGATTTCTATAAAATATATATACAAAATACACATAAAATGAAGTAAATACGTATAAGAAAATGTATACAAAATACACATAAAATAATGTAAATTCGTATCAAAATAAATAAACTAAATGCCAATAAAAGAATATTTACTTGTATAAATATAAATATACAAAATACACATAAAATAACGTAAAATTGTATAAAACTATATACAAAAATAAACAAAAATAATTAAATTTGTATGAAAATAGATATACAAAAGACACATAAAATAAGCTAAATTTGAATTGAAATAAATATAGAAAATACATAAAATGATGTAAATTTGTATAAAAATATATAAACAAAATACACATTAAATAATGTAAATACGTATAAAAGATATGTACGTAGTGTAAAAAGTTATAAAATTAAAGATGCAAAATACCCATAAAATATCTCATATATAAAAAAAAAATATATGCAAAAATACACATAAAATAATTAAATTTGTATTAAAATAAATATACAAAATACACATACAATAAGGTAGATTTTAATTGAAATAGATATGCAAAAAACACATAAAATAATGATTTTTTTTTCAAAATATATACGAATACACACAATAAAATTACGTAAATTTTTATGAAAATATATATACAAAATACACATAAAATAATGTAAATACATAGAAAAATATATATACAAAATACACATAAAATAATGTAAATTCGTATCAAAATAAAAAAACAAAATTTCTTCTAAAAGAATGTATATGTGTAGGAAAATATATATACAAAATACAAATAAAATAAAAAAAAAATTGTATAAAAATAATACAAAAATACACAAAAATAATTTAAATTTGTTTGAAAATAGATATGCAAAATACAAATGAAATTAGGCAATTTTTATTGAAATACATATACAAAATACACATAAAATAATGTAACTTTGTATGAAAATATATAAACAAATACACATAGGATAACGTAAATTTCCATAAAATATATGTAGAAAATATACATTAAATAATGTAAATATGTCTAAAAATATATATACAAAATACACAGAATAACGTAAAATCGTATCAAAATAAATAAACAGACAATCAATAAAATAATGTAAATTTGTATGAAAATAAAGATGCAAAATACCCATATAATAACGCATATTTGTTTAAAAATATATATACAAAAATACACATAAAATAATTAAATTTGCATCAAAATAAATATACAAAAGGCACATACAATAAAGAAAATTTGTATTGAAATAGATATGCGAAATACACATAAATAATGTAAATTTGTATCAAAATATATATACGAATACACGTAAAATAGAGTAAATTTCTATGAAAATATATATTCAAAATACATAAAAATATATATATCAAATACACCTAAAATAATGAAAACTCGTATCAAAATAAATAAACAAAATTCCGATAAAAGAATGTATATTTGTAGGAAAATAAATATACAAAATTCACATAAAATTAAGAAAATTTGAATAAAAATATATACTAAAATACACAAAATTAATTTCAATTTGTATGAAAATAGATATACATAATACACATATAATTAGTTAAATTTGTATTTAAATACATGTACAAAATACACATAAAATAATGTAAATTTGTATGAAATGAAAACAAATTCACATAAAATAACATTCATTTGTATGAAATATATATACAAAATATACATAGAATAATGTAAAATCGTATCAAAATAAATACACAGAATATCAATAAAATAATGTAAATTTGTATGAAAATAAAGATGCAAAATACCCATAAAATAAAGCATTTTTTTTATGAAAATACATATACAAAAATACACTTAGAATAATTAAATTTGTATTAAAATTAATATACAAAATGCACGTACAATAAGATAAATTTATATTGAAAAAATATGCAAAATGCACATAAAACAATGTATATTTGTTTCAAAACATATATACGAATACACATAAAATAACATATATTTCTATAGAAATATATATACAAAATACACATGAAATGACGTAAATACGTATAAAAATATATATACACAATACACATTAAATAATGTGAATTCGCGTCAAAATAAATAAAATAAAGACAATAAAAAATGTGTATTTGTATGAAAATAGAAATACAAAATACACATAAAATATTTTAAATTTATATAAAACTCTTTTTATAAAAATATATATACCAAAATAATAAAAATTTTAAATTTGTATTACAATAAATATACAAATTGCTCATACAATAAGGTAGATTTATATTGAAATAGATATGCTAAATACATATAAAACAATGTGAATTTGCTTCAAAATATATATACCAATACACATAAAATAACGTAGATTACTATAAAAATATATATACAAAATACACATTAAATGAAGTAAATACGTATAAGAAAATGTATACAAAGTACACATAAAATAATTAAAATTGTATTAAAATAAATATACAAAATACACATACTATAATGTAAATTTGTATCAAATCATATACGAATACACACAATAAAATAGCGTAATTTTTTATGAAAATATATATAAAAAATACACATAAAATAATGTAAATACGTTGAAAAATATATATACAAAATACACATAAAATTATGTAAATTGTTATGAAAATAGATAATCAAAATACAACTAAATGAATGTATATTTGTAGGAAAATATAAATACAAAATACAAATAAAATAACTAAAATTTGTATAAAAATATATAAAAAATACATAAAAATAATTTAAATTTGTTTGAAAATAGATATGCAAAATACACATAAAATTAGGCAAATCTGTATTGAAATACATATACAAATTACACATAAAATATTGTAAATTTGTATGAAAATATATAAACAAATACACATAAAATAGCGTAAATTTATATAAAATATATATACAAAATATACATTAAATAATGTAAATGTGTATAAAATATATATACAAAATACACATAGAATAATGTAAATCGTATCAAAATAAATAAACAGAATATCAATAAAATAATGTAAATTTGAATGAAAATAAAGATGCAAAATACCCAAACAATAACGCATATTTTTACAAAAATACACATAAAATAATTAAATTTGTATTAAAATAAATATACAAAATACACATACAATATGGTAAATTTGTATTGAAATAGATATGCAAAATAAACATAAATAATGTAAATTTGTATCAAAATATATATACGAATACCCATAAAATAGAGTAAATTTCTATGAAAATATATATTCAAAACACAAATAAAATGATATAAATAAGTATAAAAATATACATATCAAATACACCTAAAATAATGTAAATTCGTATAAAAATAAATAAACAAAATTACGATAAAAGATGCAAAATACACATTAAATAATGTAAATATGTATAAAAAAATATATACAAAAAACAAATAGAATAATGTGAAATCGTATCAAAATAAATACACCGAATATTAATAAAATAATGTAAATTTGTATGAAAATAAAGATGCAAAATTCCCATCAAATAGCGCATTTCTTATAAAAATATATATACCAAAATACACATAAAATATTTAAATTTGTATTGAAATAAATATACAAAATGCACATACAAAAAGGTAAATTTGTACTGAAAGAGATATGCAAAAATACATATAAAGCAATGTAAATTTGTTTCAAAATATATATACGAATACACATAAAATAACGTAGATTTCTATAAAAATATATATTCAAAACACACATAAAATTAAGTAAATACGTATAAAAATAGATATACAAAATACACATAGAATAATGTAAAATTTTTTCAAAAAAAAAAAAAAAACAGAATATAAATAAAATAATGTATTTTTGTATGAAAATAAAAATGCAAAATACCCATAAAATAAAGCATATTTTTAAAAAAAAAACATATACAAAAATACACATAGGATAATTAAATTTGTATTAAAATCAATATACAAAATGCAAATACAATAAGGTAAATTTGTATTGAAAAAATATGCAAAATACACATAAAACAGTGTAAATTTATTTCAAAATCTATATACGAATACTCATAAATCAACGTAGATTTCTATAGAAATATATATACAAAATACACATCAAATGATGTAAACACGTATAAAAAAAATATATATATATATATATATATATATATATATATATATATATATATATATATATATATATATATATATATATATATATATATATATATATATATAAAATACACATTAAATAATGTAAATTCGCGTCAAAGTAAATAAACAAAATATCAATAAAAGAATGTGTATTTGTATGAAAATAGATATACAATATACACATAAAATCACCTAAATTTGTATAAAACTATATACAAAATAACAAAAATAATTTTAATATGTATGAAAATAAATATACAAAATACACATATAATTAGGTAAATTTGTATTGAAATATATTTACAAAATACACATAAAATAATGTAAATTTGAATGAAAATATATAAACAAATACACTTAAAATAACGTAAATTTGTATAAAATACATATAAAAAATACACATTAAATAATGTAAATATGTATAAAAGAATATATACAAAACACAAAGAGAAAAATATAAAATCGTATCAAAATAAATACACAGAATATTAATAAAATAATGTAAATTTGTATGAAAATTAAGATGCAAAATACCCATAAAATAACGCATTTTTTATAAAAATATTTATACCAAGACACACATAAAATATTTGAATTTGTATTAAAATAAATATACAAAATTCACATACAATAAGGTAAATTTGTATTGAAATAGATATGCAAAATACATATAAAACCATGTAAATTTTTTTAAAAATATATATACGAATACACATAAAATAACGTAGATTTCTATGAAAAAAAATATACAAAATACACATAAAATGAAGTAAATACGTATAAAAAAAGGTATACAAAATACACATAAAATAATGTAAACTCGTATCAAAATAAATAAACAAAATACTAATAAAAGAATGTGTATTGTATATATATAAATATACAAAATACAAATAAAATAACGTAAATTTATATAAACTATATGCAAAAATACACAGAAGTAATTAAGTTTGTGTGAAAATAGATATACAAAATACATGTGTATTTTTTATATTTATTTTCATACAAATTGAAATTATTTTTGTTTATTTTTTTATATATTTTCATACTAATTTTCGTTATTTAATGTGTATTTTGTATATTTATTTTTTCTCCAAATATAAGTTCTTTTATCTGAATTTTGTTTATTGAATTTGAAATGAATTTACCTTATTTTGTATATCTATTTTCATACAAATTAAAATACTTCTGTGTATTTTTGTATATAGTTTTATATAAATTTACGTTATTTTATGTGTATTTTGTATATTTATATTTATAGAAATACACATTCTTTTATTGGTATTTTGTATATTTATTTTGATACGAATTTACATTATTTTATGTGTATTTTGTATACATTATTTTATACGTATTTACTTCATTTTATGTGTATTTTGTATATATATTTTTATAGAAATCTACGTTATTTTATGTGTATTCGTATATATATTTTGAAAAAAATTTACATTGTTTTATATGTATTTTGCATATCTATTTCAATACAAATTTACCTTATTGTATGTCTTTTTTGTATATTTATTTTAATACAAATTTAATTTTTTGATGTGTATTTTGGTATATTTATTTTTATAAATAAAAAAAATGCGTTATTTTATGGGTATTCTTATAAATATTTTGATACAAATCTACATTATTTTATTTATTTTGTATATACATTTCAATTCAAATTTAGCTTATTTTATCTGTATTTTGTATATCTATTTTCATACGAATTCAATTACTTCTGTGTATTTTTGTATTTAGTTTTATACAAATTTACGTTATTTTATGTGTATTTTGTATATTTATATTTATACAAATACACATTCTTTTATTGGTATTTTGTTAATTTATTTTGATACGAATTTACATTATTTTATGTGTATTTTGTATACATTTTCTTATACGTATTTACTTCACTTTATGTGTATTTTGTATATATATTTTTATACAAATCTACGTTATTTTATGTGTATTCGTATATATATTTTGAAACAAATTTACATTGTTTTATATGTATTTTGCATATCTATTTCAATACAGATTTACCTTATTGTATGTGTATTTTGAATATTTATTTTAATACAAATTAATTTTTTCATGTGTATTTTGGTATATATATTTTTATAAAAAATGCGTTATTTAATGGGTATTTTGCATCTTTATTTTCATATAAATTTACATTGTTTTATTAATATTCTGTGTATTTATTTTGATACGATTTTACATTATTCTCTTTGTGTTTTGTATATATTTTTTTTATACATATTTACATTATTTAATGTGTATTTTGTATATTTTAAAACAAATTTACGTTATTTTATGCGCATCTGTTAAAATATTTTGATACAAATTTACATTATTTTATGTATTTTGTATATATATTTCAATACAAATTTAGTTTATTTTATGTATATTTTATATATCTATTTTCATTTGTATCAAAATAAATAAACAAAATAGCAATAAAATAATGTAAATTTGTATGAAAAAACATATACAAATACACATATAATAACGCAAATTTCTAAAAAAATATATGTACAAAAATGCACATAAAATAAAGTAAATTTGCAAATTTGTATTGAAATAGATATGCAAAATACATATAAAACAATGTAAATTTGTTTCAAAATATATATACGAATACACATAAAATAACGTAGATTTCTATAAAAATATATACAAAATACACATAAAATGAAGTAAATACGTATAAAAAAATGAATACAAAAAATACATAAAAATCGTATCAAAATAAATAAACAAAATACCAGTAAAAGAATGTGTATTTGTAAAAATATAAATATACAAAATACACATAAAATATCGTAAATTTGTATAAAACTATATACAAAATACACAGAAGTAATTAAATTTGTATGAAAATATATATACAAAATACAGCTAAAATAAGCTAAATTTGAATTGAAATGTACATACAAAATACATAAAATAATGTAAATCTGTATCAAAATATTTATACAAATACATATAATAACGTAGATTTGTTTAAAAATATATAAACAAAATACACATTAAGTAATGTAAATACGTATAAAAAATATGTACAAAATACACATATAATCATGTAATTCGTATCAAAATAAATAAACAAAATAGCAATAAAATAATGTAAATTTGTATGAGAAAACATATACAAATAACGCAAATTTCTATAAAAATATATGTACAAAAATGCACATAAAATAAAGTAAATTTGCAAAAAATATATATACAAAACACACACTAAATAATGTAAATGCGTACATAAAATAACCTAAATTTGTATAAAACTATATACAAAAATACAAAAAATAATTTAAATTTGTTTGAAAAGAAATATACAAAATACACATAAAATTAGGTAAATTTGTATTGAAATACATATACAAAATACACATCAAATAATGTAAATTTGAAGGAAAATATATAAACAAATACACTTAAAATAACGTAAATTTGTATAAAATATATATGCAAGATACTCATTAAATAATGTAAATATGTATAAAAAATATATATACAAAAAACAAATAGAATAATGTAAAATCGTATCAAAATAAATACACAGAATATCAATAAAATAATGTAAATTTGTATGAAAATAAAGATACAAAATTCCCAAAAATTATCGCACTTTTTATAAAAATATATTTACCAAAATACACAAAAAATATTTAAATTTGTATTGAAATAAATATACAAAATGTATATACAGTAAGGTAAATTTGTATTGAAAGAGATTCAAAAATACATATAAAACAATGTAAATTTTTTTCAGAATATATATACGAATACACTTAAAATAAAGTAGATTTCTATAGAAATATATATACAAAATACATATGAAATTATGTAAATACGTATAAAATATATATACAAAATACATATCAAATAATGTAAATTCGTGTAAAAATAAATAAACAAAATCTCATGAAAAGAATGTGTATTTGTATGAAAATAGATAATAGATAATAGATAATAAATTTGTATAAAATATATATGCAAGATACACATTAAATAATGTAAATATGTATAAAAAAGTATATACAAAAAACAAATAGAATAATGTAACATCGTATCAAAATAAATACACCGAATATTAATAAAATAATGTAAATTTGTATGAAAATAAAGATGCAAAATTCCCATAAAATAGCGCATTTCTTATAAAAATATATATACCAAAATACACATAAAATATTTAAATTTGCATTGAAATAAATATACAAAATGCACATACAATAAGGTAAACTTGTATTGAAAGAGATATGCAAAAATACATATAAAACAATGTAAATTTGTTTCAAAATATATATACCAATACAAATAAAAAAACGTAGATTTCTATAAAAATATATATACAAAATACACATAAAATTAAGTAAATACGTAAAAAAAAATGTGTATTTGTAAAAATATAAATATACAAAATACACATAAAATATCGTAAATTTGTATAAAACTATATACAAAAATACACAGAAGTAATTAAATTTGTATGAAAATACATATACAAAATACAGCTAAAATAAACTAAATTCGAATTGAAATGTACATACAAAATACATAAAATAATGTAAATCTGTATCAAAATATTTATACAAATACATATAATAACGTAGATTTGTTTAAAAATATATAAACAAAATACACATTAAGTAATGTAAATACGTATAAAAAATATGTACAAAATACACATATAATCATGTAATTCGTATCAAAATAAATAAACAAAATAGCAATAAAATAATATAAATTTGTATGAGAAAACATATACAAATAACGCAAATTTCTATAAAAATATATGTACAAAAATGCACATAAAATAAAGTAAATTTGCAAAAAAATATATATACAAAACACACTAAATAATGTAAATGCGTACATAAAATAACCTAAATTTGTATAAAACTATATACAAAAATACACAAAAATAATTTAAATTTGTTTGAAAAGAAATATACAAAATACACATAAAATTAGGTAAATTTGTATTGAAATACATATACAAAATACACATCAAATAATGTAAATTTGAATGAAAATATATAAACAAATACACTTAAAATAACGTAAATTTGTATAAAATATATATGCAAGATACACATTAAATAATGTAAATGTGTATAAAAAATATATATACAAAAAACAAATAGAATAATGTAAAATCGTATCAAAATAAATACACAGAATATCAATAAAATAATGTAAATTTGTATGAAAATAAATATACAAAATTCCCAAAAATTATCGCATTTTTTATAAAAATATATTTACCAAAATACACATATAATATTGAAATTTGTATTGAAATAAATATACAAAATGCATATACAGTAAGGTAAATTTGTATTGAAAGAGATATTCAAAAATTCATATAAAACAATGTAAATTTGTTTCAAAATATATATACGAATACACATAAGATAAAGTAGATTTCTATAGAAATATATATACAAAATACATATGAAATTATGTAAATACGTATAAAAATATATATACAAAATACATATCAAATAATGTAAATTCGTGTCAAAATAAATAAACAAAATATCATGAAAAGAATGTGTATTTGTATGAAAATAGATAATAGATAATAAATTTGTATAAAATATATATGCAAGATACACATTAAATAATGTAAATATGTATAAAAAAGTATATACAAAAAACAAATAGAATAATGTAACATCGTATCAAAATAAATACACCGAATATTAATAAAATAATGTAAATTTGTATGAAAATAAAGATGCAAAATTCCCATAAAAAAGCGCATTTCTTATAAAAATATATATACCAAAATACACATAAAATATTTAAATTTGCATTGAAATAAATATACAAAATGCACATACAATAAGGTAAATTTGTATTGAAAGAGATATGCAAAAATAAATATAAAACAATGTAAATTTGTTTCAAAATATATATACCAATACAAATAAAAAAACGTAGATTTCTATAAAAATATATATACAAAATACACATAAAATTAAGTAAATACGTATAAAAAAAATGTATACAAAATACACATAAAATAATGTAATTTCGAATTAAAATAAATTTAAATATGAATGAAAATATAAAAACAAATACACTTAAAATAACGTAAATTTGTATAAAATATATATGCAAGATACACATTAATTAATGTAAATGTGTATAAAAAAAATATATACAAAAAACAAATAGAATAATGTAAAATCGTATCAAAATAAATACACAGAATATCAATAAAATAATGTAAATTTGTATGAAAATAAAGATGCAAAATTCCCAAAAATTTTCGCATTTTTTATAAAAATATATATACCAAAATACACATAAAATATTTAAATTTGTATTGAAATAAATATACAAAATGCATATACAGTAAGGTAAATTTGTATTAAAAGAGATATGCAAAAATACATATAAAACAATGTAAATTTGTTTCAAAATATGTATACGAATACACATAAAATAAAGAAGATTTCTATAGAAATATATATACAAAATACATATGAAATTATGTAATACGTATAAAAATATATATACAAAATATATATCAAATAATGTAAATTTTTGTATATGTATTTTTATAAAAATATGCTTTATTTTATGGGTATTTATTTTCATACAAATTTACGTTATTTTATTGATATTTTGCTCATTCATTTTGATACGAATTTACATTATTTTATGTGTAATTTGTATACATTTTTTTATACGTATTTACTTCATTTATTCATTTATTTATTTGTATATATATTTTTACACAAATCTACGTTATTTTATGTGTATTCGTATATATATTTTGAAACAAATTTACATTGTTTTATATGTATTTTGCATATCTATTTCAATACAGATCTACCTTATTGTATGTGTATTTTGTATATTTATTTTAATACAAATAAATTTTTTTGTGTATTTTTGTAAATATATTTAAAAAAAAAGCGTTATTTTATGGGTATTTTGCATCTTTATTTTCATACAAATTTACATTATTTTATTAACATTCTGTGTAATTTTTTTTATACGATTTTACATTATTCTATTTGTGTTTTGTATATAAATTTTTTTTATACATATTTACATTATTTAATGAGTATTTTGTATATATATTTTATACAAATTTACGTTGATTTAAATGTATTTGTTTATATATTTTCATTCAAATTTACATTATTTTATGTGTATTTTGTATATGTATCTCAAAACAAATTTACCTAATTTTATGTGTATTTTGTATATTTATTTTCATACAAATTAATTTATTTTTGTGTATTTTTATATATAGTTTTATACAAATTTACGCGTTTTATGTGTATTTTATACATGTATTTTCATACAAATACACATTCTCTTATTGATATTTTCCTTATTTGTTTTGTCACGAATTTACATTATTTAATGTGTATTTTGTATATATATTTTTATACGTATTTACATCATTTCATGTGTATTTTGTATATATATTTCAATAGAAATCTACGTTATTTTAAGTGTATTCGTATATATATTTTGAAACAAATCTTCATTATTTTATGTGTATTTTGTATATATATTTCATTACAAATTTGCCTTATTTTGTGTTTATTTTTATATCTATTTTCATTCAAATTCAAATTATTTTATGTGTATATATTTATTTGTATATACGTTCTTTTATGTGTATTTTCTATATATATTTTCATTAAAAATTACATTATTTTATCAGTATTTTTTTCATTTTTTTCGATACGAATTTAGATTACTTCATGTGTATTTTCTATACATATACATATTGAGTAAATTTCTATGAAAATATATATTGAAAATACATATAAAATTATGTAAATAAGTATAAAAATATATATATCAAATACACCTAAAAAAATGAAAATTCAATATAAATTTACCTTATTGTATGTGCATTTTGTATATTTATTTCAATACAAATTTAAATATTTTATGTGTATTTTGGTATATATATTTTTATAAGAAATGCGCTATTTTATGGGAATTTTGCATCTTTATTTTCATACAAACTTACATTATTTTATTTTCATAGAAATTTACTCTATTTTATAAGTATTCGTATATATATTTTGATACAAATTTACATTATTGATGTGTATTTTCCATATCTATTTCAATACAGATTTACCTTATTGTATGTGTATTTTGTATATTTATTTTAATACAAATTAATTTTTTTATGTGTATTTTTGTATAAATATATTTCTATGAAAAAATGCGTTATTTTATGGGTTTTTGCATCTTTATTTTCATACAAATTTACATTATTTTATTAATATTCTGTGTATTTATTTTGATACGATTTTACATTATTCTATTTGTGTTTTGTATATATTTTTTTATTCAAATTTACGTTATTTTAAGTGTATTTTTTTATGTATTTTCATTCAAATTTACATTATTGTATGTGTATTTTGTATAGGTATTTCAATACAAATTTACCTAATTTTATGTGTATTTTGTATATTTATTTTCATACAAATATAAATTATTTTTGTGCATTTTTGAATATAGTTTTATACAAATTTATGTTATCTTATGTGTATTTTGTATATATATTTTCATACAAATACACATTCTTTTATTGATATTTTGTTTATTTATTTTGACACGAATTTACATTCTTTAATGTGTATTTTGTATATATATATATATATATATATATATCTATATCTATATATCTATATATATATATATATATATATATATATATAGATATATATATATATATATATATATATATATAAATATATATATATATATATATATATATATATATATATATTTATACGTATTTACATCCTTTCATGTGTATTTTGTATATTTATGGAAAATGCGTTATTTTATGGGTATTTTGCATCTTTATTTTCATACAAATTTACATTATTTTATTTACTTTCTATGTATTTATTATGATACGATTTTACATTATTCTATTTGTGTTTTGTATATATATTTTTTTTATACATATTTACAAAACACAAATAGAATAATGTAAATATTAATATAATAATGTAAATTTGTATAAAAATTAAGATGCAAAATACCCATAAAATAACGCATTTTTTATAAAAATATATATACGAAAACACATAAAATATCTGATTTTGTATTAAAATAAGTATACAAAATGCACATACAATAAGGTAAATTTGTATTGAAATAGATGCGCAAAATACATATAAAACAATGTAAATCTGTTTCAAAATATATAAAGGAATACACCTAAAATAACGTAGATTTCTATAAAAATATATATACAAAATACACATATAATTAAGTAAATACGTATAAAAAAATGTATACAAAATACACATAAAATAATGTAAACTCGAATCAAAATAAATAAACAAAATACTAATAAAAGAATGTGTGTTTGTATAAATATAAATATACAAAATACACATAAAATAACGTAAATTTATATAAAACTATGTACAAAAATACATAAAAGTAATTAAATTTGTATTAAATAGATATACAAAATACACATAAAATAAGCTAAATTTGAATTGAAATATATATACAAAATACATAAAATAATGTAATTTTTTATCAAAATACTTATAAAAATACACATATAATAATGTAAATTTGTAAAAAAATATATAAACAAAATACACATTAAATAATGTAAATACGTATAAAAAAAATGTACAAAATACACAAACAATCATGTAATTCGTATAAAAAAAAATAGAAAAAATACCAATAAAATAATGTAAATTTCTATGAGAAAACATATACAAAATACACATACAATAATGTCAAATCGTATCAAAATGAATGAGCAGAATATCAATAAAATAACGTAAATTTGTATGAAAATAAAGATGCAAAATACCCATAAAATAAAGCATATTTTTATAAAAATACATATAGAAAAATACACATAGAATAATTAAATTTGTATTAAAATTAATATACAAAATGCATATACTATAAATTTAAATTTGATTATATTAAATGAAATAAATATACAAAATAAACATAAAATAAGGTAAATTTGTAATAAAATATATGTAAGAATACACATAAAATAATATAAATTTGTATGAAAATATATATACAAATACACATAAAATAACATGAATTTGTATAAAATTTGTTTCAAAATATATACGAATACACACAATAAAATAACGTAAATTTTTATGAAAATGTATACATAAAATACACATAAAATAATTTAAATACGTAGAAAAATACAAAATACACATAAAATAATATAAATTCGTAAAAAATTAAATACACAAAATTCCAATAAAAGAATGTATATTTGTAGGAAAATATATATACAAAAAACAAATAAAATAACTAAAATTTGTATAAAAATATATACAAAAAATACACAAAAATAATTTAAATTTGTTTGAAAATAGATATGCAAAATACACATAAAGTTAGGCAAATTTGTATTGAAATACATATACAAAACTCACATAAAATAATGTAAATTTGTATGAAAATATATAAACAAATACATATAAAATAACGTAAATTTAGATAAAATATATATAGAAAATATACATTAAATATTTTAAATGTTTAAAAATATATTATATTATATATATTTTTATTGATATTTGCGTTATTTATGTGTATTTTGTATATGTTTTCTCATAGAAATTTACATTATTTTATTGGTATTTTGTCTATTTATTTTGATACGAGTTACATGATTATTTGTGCATTTTGTACATTTTTTTTATACGTATTTACATTATTTAATGTGTATTCTGTTTATATATTTTTATACAAATTTTCGTTATTATATGTGTATTTGTATAAGTATTTTGATACAAAGTTACATTATTTTAAGTATTTTGTATATATATTTCAATTCAAATTTAGCTTATTTTATGAGTATTTTGTATATCTATTTATTTTAATACAAAATCAAATATTTTATGTTTTTTCGTATATATATTTTTATAAAAAATACATTATTTTATGGGTATTTTGCATCTTAATTTTCATACAAATTTACATTATTTTATTAATATTTTCTGTATTTATTTTGATACGATTTTACATTATTTTTTTTGTGTTTTGTACATATTTTTTTTTATACATATTTACATTATTTAATGTGTTTTTTGTATATATATTTGATACAAATTTACGTTATTTTAAGTCTATATGTTTATATATTTTCATTCAAATTTACATTATTTTATGTGTATTTTGTATATGTATTTCAATACAAATTTACCTAATTCTATATGTTTTTTGTATATTTATTTTCATACAAGTTTAAATTATTTTTGTGTATTTTTGTATATAGTTTTATACAAATTTAGGTTATTTTATGTGTATTTTGTATACCTATTTTCATACAAATACACATTCTTTCCACGATATTTTGTTTATTTATTTTGACACGAATTAACATTATTTAATGTGTATTTTGTATATATATTTTTATACGTATTTACATTATTTCAAGTGTATTTTGTATATATATTTCTATAGAAATCTGCGTTATTTTATGTGTATTCGTATAAATATTTTGAAACAAATTTACATTGTTTTATGTGTATTTTGCATATTTTTTTAATACAAATTTACCTTATTGTATGTGCATTTTGTATATTAATTTTAATGCAAATTTGATTAATCTATGTGTATTTTTGTATATGTATTTTTATAAAAATATGCTTTATTTTATGGGTATTTTGCATCTTTATTTTCATACAAATTTACATTATTTTATTGATATTCTGTGTATTTATTTTGATATGATTTTACATTATTCTATGTGTATTTTGTATATATATTTTATATAAAGTGTATTTGTTTTCATTTCATACAAATCTACATTATTTTATGTGTTTTTTGTACATGTATTTAAATACAAATTTAACTAGTTATATGTGTATTTTGTATATCTATTTTGTATGTATATTTTCATAGAAATTTACTCTATTTTATGAGTATTCGTATATATATTTTGATAAAAATTTACATTATTAATGTGTATTTTGCATATCTGTTTCAATACAAATTTACTTTATTGTACGTGCATTTTGTATATTTATTTTAATACAAATTTAATTATTTTATATGTATTTTTGTATATATATTTTTATGCAAATATGCGTTATTATATGGATATTTTGCATCTTTATTTTCATACAAATTTACATTATTTTATTGATATTCTCTTTATTTATTTTGATACGATTTAACATTATTCTATGTGTTTTTTGTATATATATTTTTTATATATATTTACATTATTTAATGTTCATTTTGTATATATTTTTTATCCAAATTTACATTATTTTATGTGTATTTGTTTATATATTTTCATACATATTTACACTATTTTATGTGTTTTTGTATATATATTTTTCTACGTATTTTAATTATTTTATGTGTATTTTGTATATACATTTTCATAAAAAAATTACGTTATTTTATTGTGTGTATAAGTATATATTTTGATACAAATTTTATACAAATTCATGTTATTTAATGTGTATTTGTATATATATTTTCATACAAATTTATATTATTTTATGTGTATTTTTTCATATATTTCATTACAAATTTACCTTATATTATGTTTATTTTGTATATTTATTTCATTCAATTATAAATTATTTTATGTGTATATTTGTATTTGTATTTAGGTTATTTTATGTGTATTTTGTATATATATTTTCATCCAAAATTACATTATTTTATTGGTATTTCTTAATTTAATTCGATACGAGTTTAGATTATTTCATAGGTATTCTGTATACATATTTTTATACTCATTTACATTATTTAATGTGTGTTTTGTATATATATTTTTATGCAAATTTATCTAATGTTCATTTTTGTACATATATTTTTATAGAAATTTGCGTTATTTTATGTATATAGTTTTATATAAATTTACGTTATTTTATGTGCATTTTGTATATTTATATTTATACAACACATTCTTTTATTGGTATATTGTTTATTTAAATTTATACAAATTTACATTATTTTATGTGTATTTTGTATACATTTTTTATACGTATGTACTTAATTTTATGTGTATTTTGTATATGTATTTTTTTTAGAAATCTACGTTATTTTATGTGTATTCGTACGTATATTTTGAAACAAATTTACATTATTTTATATGTATTTTCCATATCTATTTCAATACAAATTTACCTTATTGTATGCGCATTTTGTATATTTATTTTAATACAAGATCAAATATTTTATGTGTATTTTGGTATCAATAATTTTATAAAAAAATGCGTTATTTTATAGGTATTTTGCATCTTAATTTTCATTTTATATGTACTTTGTATATATATTTTTATACGCTCTTACATTATTTAATATTTATTTTGAATATATATTTTATACAAATTCATGGTATTTTATGTGTATTTGTATATATTTTCATATAAATTTACATTATTGTATGTGTATTTTGTACATATATTTTATTACAAATCTACCTTATTTTATGTTTATTTTGTATGTGTATTTTGTATATTTATATTTATCCAAATACACATTCTTTTATTGGTATTTTGTTTATTTATTTTAATTCGAGTTTACATTATTTTATGTGTATTTTGAATACATTTTTTTATACGTATTTACTTAATTTTATGTGTATTTTGTATATATATTTTTATAGAAATCTACGTTTTTTTATTTGTATTCGTATATATATATTTTGAAACAAATTTACATTGTTTTATATGTATTTTTGCATATGTCTTTCAATACAAATTTACCTTATTGTATATGCATTTTGTATATTTATTTCAATACAAATTTTAAAATTTTATGTGTTTTTTGGTATATATATTTTTATAAGAAATGCGCTATTTTATGGGAATTTTGCATCTTTATTTTCATACAAATTTACATTATTTTATTAATATTCGGTGTTTTTATTTTGATACGATTTTACATTATTCTATTTGTTTTTTGTATATACTTTTTTATACATATTTACATTATTTAATGTGTATCTTGCATATATATTTTATACAAATTTATTATCTATTATCTATTTTCATACAAATACACATTCTTTTCATGATATTTTGTTTATTTATTTTGACACGAATTTACATTATTTGATATGTATTTTGTATATATATTTTTATACGTTTTTACATAATTTCATATGTATTTTGTATATATATTTCTATAGAAATCTACTTTATTTTATGTGTATTCGTATATATATTTTGAAACAAATTTACATTGTTTTATATGTATTTTTGAATATCTCTTTTAATACAAATTTACCTTACTGTATATGCATTTTGTATATTTATTTCAATACAAATTTAAATATTTTATGAGTATTTTGGTATATATATTTTTTAAAAAAATGCGATTATTTTTGGGAATTTTGCATCTTTATTTTCATACAAATTTACATTATTTTATTGATATTCTGTGTATTTATTTTGATACGATTTTACATTATTCTATTTGTTTTTTGTATTTATTTTTTTATACACATTTACATTATTTAATGTGTATCTTGCATATATATTTTATACAAATTTACGTTATTTTAAGTGTATTTGTTTTTATATTTTCATTCAAATTTACATTTATTTTAATTCGAAATTACATTGTTTTATGTGTATTTTGTATACATTTTTTTATACGTATTTACTTAATTTTATGTGTATTTTGTATATATATTTTTTTAAAAATCTACGTTTTTTTATTTGTATTCGTATATACATTTTAAAACAAATTTACATTGTTTTATATGTATTTTTGCATATCTCTTGCAATACAAATTTACCTTATTGTATATGCATTTTGTATATTTATTTCAATGCAAATTTAAATATTTTATGTGTATTTTGGTATATATATTTTTATAAGAAATGCGGTATTTTATGGGAATTTTGCATCTTTATTTTCATACAAATTTACATTATTTTATTAATATTCGGTGTATTTATTTTGATACGATGTTACATTATTCCATTTGTTTTTTGTATATACTTTTTTATACATATTTACATTATTTAATGTGTATCTTGCATATATATTTTATACAAATTTATTATCTACTATCTATTTTCACACAAATACACATTCTTTTCATGATATTTTGTTTATTTATTTTGACACGAATTTACATTATTTGATATGGATTTTGTATATATATTTTTATACGTATTTACATAATTTCATATATATATATATATATATATATATATATATATATATATATATATATATAGATATATATATATATTATATATATATATATATATATATATATATATATATATATATATATATATATATATATATATATATATATATATATATATATATATATATATATATATATATATATATATATATATATATATATATATATATATATATATATATATATATATATATATATATATATATATATATATATATATATATATATATATATATATATATATATATATTCGTATATATTTGAAACAAATTTACATTGTTTTATATGTATTTTGAATATCTCTTTCAATACAAATTTATTTTACTGTATATGCATTTTGTATATTTATTTCAATACAAATTTAAATATTTTATGTGTATTTTGGTAAATATATTTTATAAAAATGCGATAATTTTTGGGAATTTTGTATCTTTATTTTCATACAAATTTACATTATTTTATTGATATTCTGTGTATTTATTTTGATACGATTTTACATTATTCTTTTGTTTTTTGTATATATATATTTTATACACATTTACATTATTTAATGTGTATCTTGCATAAATATTTTATACAAATTTACGTTATTTTAAGTGTATTTGTTTATATATTTTCATTCAAATTTACATTATTTCATGTGTATTTTGTATATGTATTTCAATACAAATTTACCTAATTTTATGTGTATTTTGTGTATTTCTTTTCAAACAAATTTAAATTATTTTTGTATATTTTTGTATATAGTTTTATACAAATTTAGGTTATTTATGTACGCAATTACATTATTTAGTGTGTGTTTTGTATATATATTTTTTTGCAAATTTACTTTATTTTATGTGCATTTTTGTACATATATTTTTATAGAAATTTGCTTTATTTGTAAATGTTTTCTCATACAAATTTACATTATTTTATTGCTATTTTGTTTATTTATTTTGACACGAATTACATGATTATATGTGTATTTTGTACATATTTTTTATACGTATTTACATTACTTAATGTGTATTTTGTTTATATATTTTTAAACAAATCTACGTTATTATATGTATTTGTATAATATTTTGATACAGATTTACATTATTTTATGTATTTTGTATGCACATTTCAATTCAAACTTAGCTTATTTTAGCTGTATTTTGTATATATATTTTCATACAAATTTAATTACTTCTGTGTATTTTTGTATATAGTTTTATACAAATTTACGATATTTTATGTGTATTTTGCATATTTATGTTTTTACAAATACACATTCTTTTACTGGTATTTTGTTTATTTATTTTGATACGATTTTTATGTATTTTTTGTATTCATTTTTTTTATACGTATTTACTTCATTTTATGTGTTTTTTGTATATATTTTTATAGAAATCTACGTTATTTTATGTGTATTCGTATATATATTTTGAAACAAATTTACATTATTTTATATGTATTTTGCATATCTATTTCAATACAAATTTGCAAATTTACTTTATTTTATGTGCATTTTTGTACATATATTTTTTTTAGAAATTTGCGTTATTTTATGTGTATTTGTATATGTTTTCTCATACAAATTTACATTTTTTATTGCTATTTTGTTTATTTATTTTGATCAAATGAAAATAGATATATAAAATATTTATAAAATAAACTAAATTTGTATTGAAATATATATACATAATACATAAATTTGTATCAAAATATTTTAACAGATGCGCATAAAATAACGTAAATTTGTTTTAAAATATACAAAATACACATTAAATAATGTAAATATGTATAAAAAAATATATACAAAACACAAATAAAATAATGTAAAATCGTTTCAAAATAAATACACAGAATATTAATAAAACAATGTAAATTTGTATGAAAATAAAGATGCAAAATACCCATTAAATAACGCATTTTTTATAAAAATATATATACCAAAATACACTTAAAAAAATTACTTTGTATTAAAATAAATATACAAAATTCACATACAATAAGGTAAATCTGTATTGAAATAGATATGCAAAATACATATAAAACAATGTAAATTTGTTTCAAAATATATATACGAATACACATAAAATAACGTAGATTTGTATAAAAATATATATTCAAAATACACATAAAATGAAGTAAATACGTATAAGAAAATGTATACAAGATACACATAAAATAATGTAAATTCGTATCAAAATAAATAAACAAAATACCAATAAAAGAATGTGTATTTGTATAAATATAAATATACAAAATACACATAAAATATGGTAAATTTGTATAAAACTATATATAAAAATACACAGAAGTAATTAAATTCGTATGAAAATAGATATACAAAATACAGATAAAATAAGCTAAATTTGAATTAAAATGTATATACAAAATGCATAAAATAATGTAGATTTGTATCAAAATATTTATAAAAATACCCATAAAATAACGCATTTTTTTTTATTTATAAAAATATATATACCAAAATACACATCAAAAAATTTAATTTGTATTAAAATAAATATACAAAAAACACATACAATAAGGTAAATTTGTATTGAAATAGATATGCAAAATACATATAAAACAATGTAAATTTGTTTCAAAATATATACGAATACACATAAAATAACGTAGATTTCTATAAAAATATATATACAAAATACACATAAAATGAAGTAAATACGTATAAAAAAATGTATACAAAATACACATAAAATAATGTAAATTCGTATCAAAATAAATATACAAAATACCAATAAAAGAATGTGTATTTGTATAAATATAAATATACAAAATACACATAAAATAACGTAAATTTATATAAAACTATATACAAAAATACACAGAAGTATTTTAATTTGTATGAAAATAGATATACAAAATAAGGTAAATTCGTTTCAAATTCAATAAACAAAATTCAGATAAAAGAACGTATATTTGTAGAAAAAATAAATATACAAAATACACATTAAATAACGAAAATTTGTATGAAAATATATAAAAAATAAACAAAAATAATTTCAATTTGTATGAAAATAAATATACAAAATACACATGTATTTTGTATATCTATTTTCACACAAATTTAATTACTTTTGTGTATTTTTGCATATAGTTTTATATAAATTTACGTTATTTTATTTGTATTTTGTAAATTTATATATATACAATACACATTCTTTTATTAGTATTTTGTTTATTTATTTTGATACGAGTTTACATTATTTTATGTGTATTTTGTATACCTTTTTTTATACGTATTTACTTCATTTTATGTGTATTTTGTATATTTATTTTCATAGAAATCTACGTTATTTTATGTGTATTCGTATATATATTTCTAAAAAAATTTACATGGTTTTATATGTATTTTGCATATCTATTTCAATACAAATTTACCTTTTTGTATGTGCATTTTGTATATTTATTTTAATACAAATTCAAATATTTTATGTGTGTCTTGGTATAAATATTTTTATAAAAAATGCGTTTTTTTATGGGTATTTTGCATCTTAATTTTCATACAAATTTACATTATTTTATTAATATTCTGTGTATTTATTTTGATACGATTTTATATTATTCTATTTGTGTTTTGTATATATTTTTTTATACATATTTAAAATATTTAATGTATATTTTGTATATATATATTTTATCCAAATGTACGTGATTTTATATGTATTTGTTTATATATTTTCATACAAATTTATATTATTTTATGTGAGTTTTGTATATGTATTTCAATACAAATTTGCCTAACTTTATGTGTATTTTGCATATCTATTTTTAAACAAATTAAAATTATTTTTGTGTATATTTGTATATATTTTTATACAAATTTTAGTTATTTTATTTGTTTTTTGTATATATATTTTCCTACAAATATACATTCTTTTATTGGAATTTTGTGTATTTAATTTTTTACGAATTTACATTATTTTATGTGTATTTTGTATATATATTTTTCTACGTATTTAAACTATTTTATGTGTATTTTATATATACATTTTCATAAAAATTTACGTTATTTTATTGTTTGTATTCGTATATATTTTGAAACATTTTATACAAATTCATGTTATTTTATGTGTATTTGTATATATATTTTCATAAAAATTTATATTATTTTATGTGTATTCTTACATATATTTTATTACAAATTTACCTTATTTTATGTTTATTTTGTATATTTATTTCATTCAATTTTAAATTATTTAATGTGTATATTTGTATTTGTATTTAGGCCATTTTATGTGTGTTTTCTATATATATTTTCATCAAAAATTACATTATTTTTTTTATTATTTTCTTAATTTAACTCGATACGAATTTAGATTATTTCATAGGTATTTTGTATACATATTTTTATACTCATTTACATTATCTAATGTGTGTTTTGTATATATTTTTTTATGCAAACTAATTTTATGTGCATTTTTGTACATATATTTTTATAGAAACTTAAAACGTTATTTTATGTGTATTTTGCATATGTTTTCTCATACAAATTTATATTATTCAATTAGTTTTTTGTTTATTTATTTTGATACGAATGACTTGATTATTGGTGTATTTTGTAAATATTTTTTTTTATACGTATTTACATTACTTAATAAGTATTTTGTTTATATATTTTTTTTACAAGTTTACGTTATTATATGTGTATTTGTTAAAAATATTTTGAAACGAGTTTACTTTATTTTATGTATTTTGTATATATATTTCAATTGAAATTTAGCTTATTTTGTGTGTATTTTGTATATCTATTTTCATACAAATTTAATTACTTCTGTGTATTTTTGTATATAATTTTATACAAATTTACGTTATTTTATGTGCATTTTGTATATTTATATTTATACAAATACACATTCTCTTATTGGTATTTTGTTTATTTATATTTATACCAATTTACATTATTTTATGTGTATTTTGTATACATTTTTGATTCGTATTTACGTAATTTTATTTGTATTTTGTATATATATATTTATAGAAATCTACGTTATTTTATGAGTATTCGTATATATATTTTGAAACAAATTTACATTGTTTTATATGTTTTTTGCATATCTATTTCAATACAAATTTACCTTATTGTATGTGCATTTTGTATATTTATTTTAATACAAATTCAAATATTTTATGTGTATTTTGGTATATATAATTTTATAAAAAATGCGTTATTTTATAGGTATTTTGCATCTTAGTTTTCATACAAATGTACATTATTTTGTTATTATTCTGTGTATATATTTTGATACGATTTTATATTACTATTTGCGTTTTGTATATATTTTTTTATACATATTTTCATTATTTAATGCGTATTTTTTATATATATTTTATACAAATTAACGTCATTTTAAGTGTATTTGTCTATATAATTTCATTTAAATTTACATTATTTTAAGTGTATTTTGTATATGTATTTCAATACAAATTTACCTAATTTTATGTGTATTTTGTATATTTATTTTCATACAAATTTAAATTATT
Organism: Eriocheir sinensis; assembly: GCF_024679095.1. Lineage (NCBI taxonomy): Eukaryota > Metazoa > Arthropoda > Malacostraca > Decapoda > Varunidae > Eriocheir > Eriocheir sinensis. Next base: position 167,309 of record NW_026111986.1, read on the forward strand.
TTTGTGTTTTTTTGTATATACATATAGAGTAAATTTCTATGAAAATATATATTCAAAATACATATAAAATTATGTGAATAAGTATAAAAATATATATATCAAATACACCTAAAAAAATGAAAATTCGTATCAAAATAAATAAACAAAATTCCGATAAAAGAACGTATATTTGTAGGAAAATAAATATACAAAATACACATAAAATTACGAAAATTTGAAAAAAAGTATATACAAAAAAACAAAAAAATAAATTTCAATTTGTATGAAAATAGATATACAAAATACACATATAATTAGTTAAATTTGTATTTAAATACATGTACAAAATACACATAAAATAATGTAAATTTGTATGAAATGAAAACAAATTCACATAAAATAACGTACATTTGTATAAAATAGATATACAAAATATACATAGAATAATGTAAAATCGTATTAAAATAAATACACAGAATATCAATAAAATAATGTAATTTTGTATGAAAATAAAGATGCAAAATACCCATACAATAAAGTATATTTTTTAAAAATACATATACAAGAATATACATAGAATAATTGAATTTGTATTAAAATTAATATACAAAATGCACGTACAATAAGGGAAATTTGTATTGAAAAAATAAAAAAAATGCACATAAAACAATGTATATTTGTTTCAAAATATATATACGAATACACATAAAATAACGTATATTTCTATAGAAATATATATACAAAATACACATTAAATGACGTAAATACGTATAAAAATATATATACACAATACACATTAAATAATGTAAATTCGCATCAAAATAAATAAACAAAATATCAATAAAAGAATGTGTATTTGTATAAAAATAGATATACAAAATACACATAAAATATTGTAAATTTGTATAAAACTCTATTAAAAAAATACACAAAAATAATTTAAATTTGTATAAAAATATATATACAAAATACACATAAAAGTAGTTAAATTTCTATTGAAATACATATACAAAATACACATAAAATAATGTAAATTTGAATGAAAATATATAAGCAAATACACTTAAAATAACGTAAATTTGTATGAAATATATATAGAAAATAAACATTAAATAATGTAAATATATATAAAAAAATATATACAAAACAAAAATAGAATAATGTAAAATAGTATCAAAATAAATACACAGAATATTAATAAAATAATGAAAATTTTTATGAAAATAAAGATGCAAAATACCCATAAAACAACGCATTTTTTATGAAAATATATATACCAAAATACACATAAAATATTTAAATTTGTATTACAATAAATATACAATATGAACATACAATAAGGTAAATTTGAATTGAAATAGATATGCAAAATACACATAAAACAATGTAAATTTGTTTCAAAATATATATACGAATACACATAAAATAACGTAGATTTCTATAAAAATATATATACAAAATACACATAAAATGAAGTAAATGCGTATAAGAAAATGTATACAAAATACACATAAAATAATGTAAATTCGTATCAAAATAAATAAACTAAATGCCAATAAAAGAATGTTTACTTGTATAAATATAAATATACAAAATACACATAAAATAACGTAAAATTGTATAAAACTGTATACAATAATTAGATAATTAAATTTGTATGAAAATAGATATACAAAAGACACATAAAATAAGCTAAATTTGAATTGAAATAAATATAGAAAATACATAAAATAATGTAAATTTGTATCAAAATATATATTCAAATACACATATATTAAAATTAATATACAAAATGCGTATATAATAAGGTAAATTTGTATTGAAAAAATATGCTACATACACGTTTACTCATACAAATTTATATTATTTTATTGGTATTTTGTTTATTTATTTTGATACGAATTACATGATTATATGTGTATTTTGTACATATTTCTTTATACGTATTTACATTATTTAATGTGAATTTTGTTTATATATTTTCATACAAATTTACGTTATCATATGTGTATTTGTATAAATATTTTAATACAAATTTACTTTATTTCATGTATTTTGTATATATATTTCAATTCAAATTTAGCTTATTTTGTGTGTATTTTGTATATATTTTCATACAAATTTAATTACTTCTGAGTATTTTTGTATATAGTTTTATATAAATTTACGTTATTTTATGTGTATTTTGTATATATATTTTTATAGAAATCTACGTTATTTTATGTGTATTCGTATATATATTTTGAAACAAATTTACATTGTTTTATATGTATTTTGCATATCTATTTCAATACAAATTTCCTTATTGTATGTGTTTTTTGTATATTTATTTTAATACAAATTTAATTTTTTGATGTGTATTTTGGTATATATATTTTTATAAATAAAAAAAATGCGTTATTTTATGGGTATTTTGCTTCTTTATTTGCATACAAATTTACATTATTTTATTAATATTCTGTGTATTTATTTTGATACGATTTTACATTATTCTATTTGTGTTTTTGTACATATTTTTTTATACAAATTTACGTTATTTTAAGTGTATTTGTTTATGTATTTTCATTCAAATTTACATTATTAAATGTGTATTTTGTATATATATTTTTATACGTATTTAAATCATTTCATGTGTATTTTGTATAGTTTTAAACAAATTTATATTATTTAATGTGTATTTTGTATATATATATTTATACAAATACACTTTTTTATTGGTATTTTGTTTATTTATTTTGATACTAATTTACATTATTTTATGTGTATTTTGTATACATTTTTTATACGTATTTACTTAATTTTATGTGTATTTTGCATATATATTTTTATAGAAATCTACCTTATTTCATGTGTATTCGTATATATATTTTGAAACAAATTTACATTGTTTATATGTATTTTGTATATCTATTTTTGTGTATTCTGTATTTATTTTTGTTATACATAGAATAATGTAAAATCGTATCAAAATAGGTACACGGAATATCAATAAAATAATTTAAATTTGTATGAAAATAAAGATGCAAAATACCCATAAGATAAAGCATATTTTTTTTTAAAAATACATATATAAAAATACACATATTATAATTAAATTTGTATTAAAATTAATATACAAAATGCACACATACAATAAGGTAAATTTGTATTGAAAAAAAGCGCAAAATACAAATAAAACTGTGTAAATTTGTTTCAAAATATATATACGAATACACATAAAATAACGTAGATTTCTATAGAAATATATATATACAAAATACACATGAAATTATGTAAATACGTAAATATATATATATATATATATATATATATATATATATATATATATATATATATATATATATATATATATATATATATATATATATATATATATATATATAAAATACATATTAAGTAATGTAAATTCGCGACAAAATAAATAAACGAAATATCATGAAAAGAATGTGTATTTGTATGAAAATAAATAATAGATAATAAAATTGTATGTAATATATATGCAAGATACACATTAAATAATGTAAATATGTATAAAAAAAAATATATACAAAAAACAAATAGAATAATGTAAAATCGTATCAAAATAAATACACCGAATATTAATAAAATAATGTAAATTTGTATGAAAATAAAGATGCAAAATTCCCATCAAATAGCGCATTTCTTATAAAAATATATATATCAAAATACACATAAAATATTTAAGTTTGTAATGAAATAAATATACAAAATGTACATACAATAAGGTAAACTTCTGTTGAAAGAGATATGCAAATATACATATAAAAAATTGTAAATTTGTTTCAAAATATATATACGAATACACATAAAATAACGTAGATTTCTATAAAAATATATATACAAAATACACATAAAATTAGGTAAATACGTATAAAAAAATGTAAACAAAATACACATAAAATAATATAAATTCGAAACAAAATAAATAAACAAAATACCAATAAAAGAATGTGTATTTGTTCTGTGTATTTTTGTATATAGTTTTATACAAATTTGCGATACAAATACAAATACAAAAATACACATTAAATAATTTAAAATTGAATGAAATAAATATAAAAAATAAACATAAAATAAGGTAAATTTGTAATAAAATATATGTAAGAATACACATGAAATAAAATAAATTTGTATGAAAATATATATACAAATACACATAAAATAACATAAATTTGTATAAAATTTGTTTCAAAATATATACGAATACACAGAATAAAATAACGTAAATTTTTATGAAAATGTATATATAAAATACACATAAAATAATTTAAATACGTAGAAAAATATATATACAAAATACACATAAAATAATGAAAATTCGTAAAAAATTAAATACACGAAATTCTAATTAAAGAATGTATATCTGTAGGAAAATATATATACAAAAAACAAATAAAATAACTAAAATTTGTATAAAAATATATACAAAAATACACAAAAATAGTTTAAGTTTGTTTGAAAATAGATATGCAAAATACACATAAAGTTAGGCCAATTTGTATTTTGTATATCTATTTTTATACGTATTTACTTAATTTATGTGTATTTTGTAAATATATTTTTATAGAAATCTACGTTATTTTATGTGTATTCGTATATATATTTTGAAACAAATTTACATTGTTTTATATGTATTTTTGCATATCTCTTTCAATACAAGTTTACCTTATTGTATGTGCATTTTGTATATTTACTTCAATAAAAATTTAAATATTTTATATGTATTTTGGTATATATATTTTTATAAGAAATGCGCTATTTGATGGGAATTTTGCATCTTTATTTTCATACAAATTTACATTATTTTATTAATATTCGGTGTATTTATTTTTATACGATTTCAAATTATTCTCTTTGTTTTTTGTATATATTTTTTTATACATATTTACATTATTTAATGTGTATCTTGCATATATATTTCATACAAAATTAATGATCTATTATTTATTTTCATACAAATACACATTCTTTTCATGATATTTTGTTTATTTATTTTGACACGAATTTACCTAGATATGTATTTTGTATGTATATTTTTATACGTATTTACATAATTTCATGTGTATTTTGTATATATATTTCTATAGAAATCTACGTTATTTTATGTGTATTCGTATATATATTTTGAAACAAATTTACTTTGTTTTATATGTATTTATGAATATCTCTTTCAATACATATTTACCTTACTGTATATGCATTTTGTATATTTATTTCAATACAAATTTAAATATTTTATGTGTATTTTGGAGTATATATTTTTATAAAAAATGCGCTATTTTATGGGAATTTTGCATCTTTCTTTTCATACAAATTTACATTATTTTATTGATATTCTGTGTATTTATATTGATAGGATTTTACATTATTCTATTTCTTTTTTGTATATATTTTTCTATACACATTTACATTATTTAATGTGTATCTTGCATATATATTTCATACAAATTTACGTTATTTTAAGTGTATTTGTTTATATATTTTCATTCAAATTTACATTATTCTATGTGTATTTTGTATATGTATTTCAATACAAATTTACCTAATTTTATGTGTATTTTGTATATTTCTTTTCATACAAATTTTAAATATTTTTGTGTATTTTTGTATATAGTTTTATACAAATTTAGGTTATTTTATGTACGCATTTGTATATATATTTTTATGCAAATTTACTTTATTTTATGTGCATTTTTGTTTATTTGCGTTAATTTATGTGTATTTGTATATGTTTGCTCATACAAATTTACATTATTTTATTGCTATTTTGTTTATTTATTTTGATACGAATGAAAATAGATATACAAAATATACATAAAATAAACTAAATTTGTATTGAAATATATATACAAAATACATAAAATAATGTAAATTTGTATCAAAATATTTTAACAGATGCGCATAAAATAACGTAAATTTGTTTTAAAATATACAAATACACATTAAATAATGTAAATATGTATAAAAAAATATATACAAAACACAAATAGAATAATGTAAAATCGTATCAAAATAAATACACAGAATATTAACAAAACAATGTAAATTTGTATGAAAATAAAGATGCAAAAGACCCATTAAATAACGCATTTTTTATAAAAATGTATATACCAAAATACACATGAAAAAATTAATTTGTATTAAAATAAATATACAAAATACACATACAATAAGGTAAATCTGTATTGAAATAGATATACAAAATACATATAAAACAATGTAAATTTGTTTCAAAATATATATACGAATACTCATAAAATAACGTAGATTTGTATAAAAAATATATATACAAAATACACATAAAATGAAGTAAATACGTATAAGAAAATGTATAAAAAATACACATAAAAAAATGTAAAATCGTATCAAAATAAATAAACAAAATACCAATAAAAAATGTGTATTTGTATAAATATAAATATACAAAATACACATAAAATAACGTAAATTTGTATAAAACTATACAAAAATACACAAAAGTAATTAAATTCGTATGAAAATAGATATACAAAATACAGATAAAATAAGCTAAATCTGAATTGAAATGTATATACAAAATACAATATTTTATGTGTATATTTGTATTTGTATTTAGGTTATTTTATGTGTATTTTGTATATATATTTTCATCCAAAATTACATTATTTTATTGGTATTTTCTTAATTTAATTCGATACGAATTTAGATTATTTCATAGGTATTTTCTATACATATTTTTATACTCATTTACATTATCTAATGTGTGTTTTGTATATATATTTTTATGCAAATTTATTTTATGCTAATTTTTGTACATATATTTTTATAGAAAATTGCGTTATTTTATGTATATAGTTTTATATAAATTTACGTTATTTTATTTGCATTTTGTATATTTTTATTTATACAAATACACATTCTTTTATTGGTATATTGTTTATTTACATTTATACGAATTTACATTATTTTATGTGAATTTTGTATACATTTTTTTATACGTATTTACTTAATTTTATATGTATTTTGTATATGTATTTTTATAGAAATCTACGTTATTTTATGTGTATTCGTATATATATTTTTAAACAAATTTACATTATTTTATATGTATTTTGCATATCTATTTCAATACAAATTTACATTATTGTATGTGCATTTTGTATATTTATTTTAATACAAATTGAAATATTTTATGTGTATTTTGGTATCAATAATTTTATAAAAAAACGTAAAATTTTATAAAAAAAATATGTACAAAACACAAATAGAATAATGTAAAATCGCATCAAAATAAATACACAGAATATTAATAAAATAATGTAAATTTGTATGAAAATAAAGAAGCAAAATACCCATAAGATAACGCATTTTTTTTATTTATAAAAATATATATACCAGAATACATATCAAAAAATTAAATTTATATTAAAATATATATACAAAAAACACATACAATAAGGTAAATTTGTTTTGAAATAGATATGCAAAATACATATAAAACAATGTAAATTTGTTTCAAAATATATATACGAATACACATAAAATAACGTCGATTTCTATAAAAATATATACAAAATACATAAAATGAAGCAAATACGTATTAAAAAATGTATACAAAAAACATAAAATAATGTAAATTCGTATCAAAATAAATAAACAAAATACCAATAAAAGAATGTGTATTTCTATAAATATAAATATACAAAATACACATAAAATAACGTAAATTTATATAAAACTATATACAAAAATACACAGAAGTAATTAAATTTGTATGAAAATATATACAAAATAAACAAAAAATAAGCTAAATTTATATTGAAATATATATACAAAATACACATATTTTGCATGTCTATTTTCAAACAAATTTAAATTATTTTTGTGTATTTTTGTATATATTTATTTTTGTTATACATAGAATAATGTAAAATCGTATCAAAATAAGTACACAGAACATCAATAAAATAATTTAAATTTGTATGAAAATAAAGATGCAAAATACCCATAAGATAAAGCATATTTATTATTAAAAATACATATACAAAAATACACATAGAATAATTAAATTTGTATTAAAATTAATATACAAAATGAACACATACAAAAAGGTAAATTTGTATTGAAAAAAAAAACGCAAAATACAAATAAAACAGTGTAAATTTGTTTCAAAATATATATACGAATACACATAAAATAACGTGTATATTGTATATCTATTTTCATACAAATACACATTCTTTTATTGATATTTTGTTCATTTATTTTGACGCGAATTTACATTATTTAATGTGTATTTTATATATATATTTTTATACGTGTTTACATCATTTGATGTGTATTTTGTACATATATTTCTATAGAAATCTACGTTGATTTATGAGTATTCGTATATAGATTTTGAAATAAATTTACACTGTTTTATGTGTATTTTGCATATTTTTTCAATACAAATTTACCTTATTGTATATGCATTTTGTATATTAATTTTAATACAAATTTAATTATGCTATGTGTATTTTTGTATATGTATTTTTATAAAAATATGCTTTATTTTATGGGTATTTTGCATTTTTATTTTCATACAAATTTACATTATTTTATTTATATTCTGTTTATTTTTTTTAAACAATTTTACATTATTCTATGTGTATTTTGTATATCTATTTTTATACGTATTTACTTAATTTTATGTATTTTGTATATATTTTATAGAAATCAACGTTATTTTATGTGTATTCGTATATATATTTTGAAACAAATTTACATTGTTTTATATGTATTTTTGCATATCTCTTTCAATACAAGTTTACCTTATTGTATGTGCATTTTGTAAATTTATTTCAATACAAATTTAAATATTTTATGTGTATTTTGGTATATATATTTTATAAGAAATGCGCTATTTGATGGAATTTTGCATCTTTATTTTCATACAAATTTACATTATCTTATTCATATTCGGTGTATTTATTTTACGATTTCACATTATTCTATTTGTTTTGTATATATTTTTTTATACATATTTACATTATTTAATGTGTATCTTGCATATATATTTCATTCAAATTAATTATCTATTATTTATTTTCATGCAAATAATAATACAATTCACGTTGTTTTATTTATTTATTTTATATTTGATTTTATTAGATATGTATTATGTATATTTTTTTTATCTCTATATACATAATTTCATGTATTTTGTATATATATTTCTATAGAAATGTTATTTATTTTATGTTTATTCGTATTATTTTTTAAAAAATGCATTTATTTTATATAATTATTTGCATTATTTTCATAAATTTACATTAATTTATGTATACATTTTATGTATTTATTTAATATAATTCAAAAATTAATATATTTATTTTTGTATATATTTTCATAAAATTATTTTGCTAAATTGTGCTATTTTTGCATCTTTCTTTTTCTTTCTTTTTTTACATTTTACACAAATTTACATTATTTTAAGTGTATTTGTTTATATATTTCATTCAAATTTACATTATTTTATGTGTAATTTGTATATTTTATACAAATTTACTATATTTTATGTATTTTGTATATTTCTTTTCATACAAATTTTAAATATTTTGTGTATTTTGTACATAGTTTTATACAAATTTAGGTTATTTTATGTACGCATTTTACATTATTTAATGTGTGTTTTGTATATATATTTTTATGCAAATTTACTTTATTTTATGTGCATTTTGTACATATATTTTTTAGAAATTTGCGTTATTTTATGTGTATTTGTATATGTTTTCTCATACAAATTTACATTATTTTATTGCTATTTTGTTTATTTATTATTATACGAATGAAAATAGATATACAAAATATACATAAAATAAACTAAATTTGTATTGAAATATATATACAAAATACATAAAATAATATAAATTTGTATAAAAATAAATAATCAAAATACCAATAAAAAATGTGTATTTGTATAAATATAAATATACAAAATACACAAAAAATATCGTAAATTTGTATAAAACTATACAAAAATACACAGAAGTTATTAAATTCGTATGAAAATAGATATACAAAATACAGATAAAATAAGCTAAATTTGAATTGAAATGTATATACAAAATACATAAAATAATGTAAATTTGTATCAAAATATTTATAAAAATACACATAATAACGTAAATTTGTTTAAAAATATATAAACAAAATACACATTAAGTAATTTAAATACGTATAAAAAATATGTACAAAATACACATATAATCATGTAATTCGTATCAAACTAAATAAACAAAATATCAATAAAATAACTTAAATTTGTATGAGAAAACATATACAAATACATATAAAATAACGCTAATTTCCGTATAAATATATGTCCAAAAATGAACGTAAAATAAAGTAACTTTGGATAAAAATATATATACAAAACACACATTAAATAATGTAAATGCGTACATAAAATAACCTAAATTTGTATAAAACTATATACAAAAATACACAAAAATAATTTAAATTTGTATGAAAAGAAATATACAAAATACACATAAAATTAGGTTAATTTGTATTGAAATACTTATACAAAATACATATAAAATAATGTAAATTTGAAAGAAAATATATAAACAAATACACATATAATAACGTAAATTTGTATGAAATATATATTCAAAATACACATTAAATAATGTAAATATGTATAAAAAAATATATACAAAACACAAATAGTATAATGTAAAACCGTATCAAAATATATACACAGAATATTAATAAAATAATGTAAATTTTATGAAAATTAAGATGCAAAATACCTATAAAATAACGCATTTTTTATAAAATTATTGATACCAAAATACACATAAAATATTTGAATTTGTATTAAAATAAATATACAAAATGCACCTACAATAAGGTTAATTTGTATTGAAATAGATATGCAAAATACATTTAAAATAATGTAAATTTGTTTCAAAATATATATACGAATACACATAAAATAACGTAGATTTCTATAAAAATACATATACAAAATACACATAATATTAAGTAAATACGTATAAAAAAATGTATACAAAATACACATAAAATAATGTAAATTCGTATAAATGTAAATAAACAATATACCAATAAAAGAATGTGTATTTGTATAAATATAAATATGCAAAATGCACATAAAATAACGTAAATTTATATAAATCTATATTCATAAAATAACGCAAATTTCTATAAAAATATATGTACAAAAATGAACATAAAATAAATTTGCATTAAAATAGATATACAAAACACACTTTAGATAATGTAAATGAGTATAAAAATATGTATACAAAATACCTATGAAATAATCTAAATTCGTATCGAATTAAATTAAGAAAATTTCAATAAAATAATGTAATTTTGGATGAAAATATATATACAAAATACACATAAAATAACCTAAATACAAATACAAATATACACATAAAATAATTTAAAATTGAATGAAATAAATATACAAAATAAACATAAAATAAGGTAAATTTGTAATGAAATAAATGAAAAAATACACAAAAAATTATATAAATTTGTATGAAAATATATATAGAAATACACATTAAATAACATGAATTTGTATAAAATTTGTATCAAAATATATACTTATACACACAATAAAATAACGTATTTTTTTATGAAATGTATATACAAAATACACAAAATAATTTAAATACGTAGAAAATATATATACAAAAACACATAAAATAATGTAAATTTGTATGAAAATATATAACAAATACACATAAAATAATGTAAATTTGGATAAAATATATATACAAAATGAACATTAAATAATGTAAATATGTATAAAAAAAAATAATGTTAAATCGTATCAAAATAAATAAAGAGAATATCAATAAAATAATGTAAATTTGTATGAAAATAAAGATGCAAAATATCCATATAATAACGCATATTTGCATAAAAATATATATATAAAAATACATATAAAATAGTTAAATTTGTATTAAAATAAATATACAAAATGCACGTACAATAAAGTAAATTGGTATTGAAATAGATATGCAAAATATATATACGAATACTCATAGAATAGAGTAAATTTCTATAAAAATATACATACAAAATAGATATACAAAATACACATATAACTAGTTAAATTTGTATTTAAATACATGTACAAAAAACACATAAAATAATGTAGATTTGTATGAAATGAAAACAAATACATTTTATATAAAATATATATACAAAATACATAGAATAATGTAAAATCATATTAAAATAAATATACAGAATATCAATAAAATAATGTAAATTTGTATGAAAATAAAGATGCAAAATACCCATAAAATAAAAGCATATTTTTATAAAATACATATACAAAATACACATAGATTAATCAAATTTGTATTAAAATTAATATACAAAATGCACATACAATAAGGTAAATTTGTATTGAAAAATATGCAAAATACACATAAAACAATGTAAATTTGTCTCAAAATATATATACGAATACATAAAATAACGCAGATTTCTATAGAAATATATATACAATAATGTGAATACGTATAAAAATATATATGAAAAATACACATTAAATAATGTTAATTCGTGTCAAAATAAATAAACAAAATATCATGAAAAGAATGTGTATTTGTATGAAAATAGATATACAAAATACACATAAAATAACCTAAATTTGTATAAAACTATATATAAAAATACACAAAAATAATTTAAACTTGTATGAAAATAAATATACAAAAAACATATAAAAATAGGTAAATTTGTATTGAAATACATATACAAAATACACATCAAATAATTATAAATTTGAATGAAAATATATAAACATATAGACTTAAAATAACGTAAATTTGTATCAAATATATATACAAAAAAAACATTAAATAATGTAAATATGTATAAAAAAATATATACAAAACACAAATAAAATAATGTAAAATCGTACCAAAATAAATACAGAAAATATTAATAAAATAATGTAAATTTGTATGAAAATTAAGATGCAAAATACCCATAAAATAACGCATTTTTTATAAAAATATATATAAGAAAAAACATAAAATATTTGATTTTGTATTAAAATAAATAGATATACAAAATACACCTAAAATAAGCTAAATTTGAATTGAAATATATATACAAAATACATAAAATAATGTAAATTTGTATCAAAATACCTATACAAATACACATATAATAACGTAAATTTGTTTAAAAATATATAAACAAAATACACATTAAATAATGTAAATACGTATAAAAAAATGTAAAAATACAAATAATCATGTAATTCGTATCAAAATAAATAGACAAAATACCAATAAAATAATGTAAATTTCTATGAGAAAACATATACAAAATACACATAAATAACGCAAATATCAATAAAAATATATATAATATAATATATTTTTATACATATTTAAAATATTTCATGTATATTTTGTATATATATATTTTATCCCAATTTACGTGATTTTATATGTATTTGTTTATATAATTTCAAAAAATTTTACATTATTTTATTTGAGTTTTTTTTATGTATCTAAATACAAATTTGCCTAACTTTATGTCTATTTTGCAAATCTATTTTCAAACAAATTTAAATTATTTTTTGTATTTTGTATATTTTATACAAATTTTAGATTTTATTATTTTTGTATATATATTTTCCTACAAATATACATTCTTTTATTGGAATTTTGTGTATTTAATTTTTACAATTTACATTATTTTATGTGTATTTAATATATATTTTCTACGTATTTTATATGTATTTTATATATACATTTTCATAAAATTTACGTTATTTTATTGTGTATTCGTATGTATTTTGAAACAAATTTTATGAAAATTCATGTTATTTTATGTGTATTTATATATATATATTTTCATACAAATTTATGTTATTTTATAATAAAACAATGTAAATTTGTATGAAAATAAAGATGCAAAATACCCATTAAATAACGCATTTTTTATAAAAATATATATACCAAAATACACATGATAAAAATAATTTGTATTAATATAAATATACAAAACACATACAATAAGGTAAATCTGTATTGAAATAGATATGGAAAATACATTTAAAACAATGAAAATTTGTTTCAAAATATATATACGAATACACATAAAATAACGTAGATTTCTATGAAAATATATATACAAAATACACATAAAATGAAGTAAATACGTATAAAAAAATGTATACAAAATACACATAAAATAATGTAAATTCGTATCAAAATAAATAAACAAAATACCAATAAAAGAATGTGTCTTTGTATGAATATAAATATACAAAATACACATAAAATAACGTAAATTTATATAAAACTATATACAAAAATACACAGTAATTAAATTTGTATGAAAATATATACAAAATACACACGATATAAGCCAAATTTTTAATTGAAATATATATACAAAATACATGAAATAAAGTAAATTTGTTTCAAAATATTTATACAAATACACATATAATAACGTAAATTTGTATGAAAATATATAAAGAAAATACACATTAAATAATGTAAATACGTATAAAAAATATGTACAAAATACACATATAATCATGTAATTCGTATCAAAATAAATAAACAAAATACCAATAAAATAATATAAATTTGTATGAGTAAACGTGTATGTTGCATATTTTTTCAATACAAATTTACCTTATTATATACGCATTTTGTATATTAATTTTAATACAAATTTAATTATTCGATGTGTATTTTTGTATCTATTTTTATAAACATATGCTTTGTTTTGGTTATTTTGAATCTTTATTTTAATAAAAATTTACATTATTTTATTTATATTCTGCTCATTCATTTTGATACGAATTGACATTATTCTATGTGTATTTTGTATATATTTTTCATACAAATTTACGTTATTTTATGTTTAAAAATATGTACAAAATTCACATATAATCATGTAATTCGTATCAAAATAAATAAACAAAATACCAATAAAATAATATAAATTTGTATGAGTAAACGTGTATCTTGCATATTTTTTCAATACAAATTTACCTTATTATATACGCATTTTGTATATTAATTTTAATACAAATTTAATTATTCGATGTGTATTTTTGTATCTGTATTTTTAAAAACGTATGCTTTATTTTTTGGGTATTTTACATCTTTATTTTCACACAAATTTACATTATTTTATTGATATTCTGCTCATTCATTTTGATACGAATTGACATTATTCTATTTGTATTTTGTATATATTTCATACAAATTTATGATATTTTATGTATTTGCTTATATTTTGACACAAATTTACAATATTTTATGGGTATTTTGTATATACATTTCAAAAGAAATTTACCTAATTTTATGTGTATTTTGTATATCTATTTTCATACAAACTCAAATTATTTCTATGTATTTTTGTATATATTTTAATACAAATTTTAGTTATGTTATGTGTATTTTGTAAATTTATTTTCATTCAAATATATATTATTTTATTGGTGTTTTTTTTTATTTATATTGATACGAGTTTACATTATTTTATATGTACTTTTGTATATATATTTTATACGCTTTACATTATTTAATATTTATTTTGAATATATATTTTTATACAAATTCATGGTATTTTATGTATTTGTATATATTTTATATAAATTTACATTATTTATGTATTTTGTACATATATTTTTTTACAAATCTACCTTATTTTATGTTTATTTTGTATGTGTATTTTGTATATTTATATTTGTCCAAATACACATTCTTTTATTGGTATTTTGTTTATTTATTTTAATTCGAATTTACATTATTTTATGTGTATTTTGTATACATTTTTTTATACGTATTTACTTAATTTTATGTGTATTTTGTATATATATTTTTATAGAAATCTACGTTTTTTTATTTGTATTCGTATATATATTTTGAAACAAATTTACATTGTTTTATATGTATTTTTGCATATCTCTTTCAATACAAATCTACCTTATTGTATGTGCATTTTGTATATTTATTTCAATGCAAACTTAAATATTTTATGTGTATTTTGGTATATATATTTTTATAAGATTACGAAAATTTGAATAAAAATATATACAAAAAAACAAAAAAATAAATTTCAATTTGTATGAAAATAGATATACAAAATACACATATAATTAGTTAAATTTGTATTTAAATACATGTACAAAATACACATAAAATAATGTAAATTTGTATGAAATGAAAAGAAATTCACATAAAATTCGCGTCAAAATAAATAAACAAAATATCAATAAAAGAATGTGTATTTGTATGAAAATAGATATACAAAATACACATAAAATAACCTAAATTTGTATCAAACTATATTAAAAAATAAACAAAAATATTTTAAATTTGTATGAAAATAAATATACAAAATACACATAAAATTAGGTAAATTTGTATTGAAATACATACACAAAATACACATAAAATAATGTAAATTTGAATGAAAATACATAAACAAATACACTTAAAATAACGTAAATTTGTATAAAAAAATATGTACAAAACACAAATAGTATAATGTGAAATCGTATCAAAATAAATACACAGAATATTAATAAAATAATGTAAATTTGTATGAAAATAAAGAAGCAAAATACCCATAAAATAACGCATTTTTTTATTTATAAAAATATATATACCAAAATACACATCAAAAAATTAAATTTGTATTAAAATAAATATACAAAAAACACATACAATAAGGTAAATTTGTATTGAAATAGATATGCAAAATACATATAAAACAATGTAAATTTGTTTCAAAATATATATACGAATACACATAAAATAACGTAGATTTCTATAAAAATATATATACAAAATACACATAAAATGAAGTAAATACGAATAAAAAAAAGTATACAAAATACACATAAAATAATGTAAATTCGTATGAAAATAAATAAACAAAATACCAATAAAAGAATGTGTATTTGTATAAATATAAATATACAAAATACACATAAAATAACGTAAATTTATATAAAACTATATACAAAATACACAGGAGTAATTAAATTTATGAAAATATAAAAAAAATACACACAAAAACAGCTAACTCTGAATTGATATATATATATATATATATATATATATATATATATATATATATATATATATATATATATATATATATATATATATATATATATATATATATATATATATATATATATATATATACAAAATACATGAAATAAAAGCAAATTTGTATCAAAATATTTATAGAAATACACATATAATAACGTAAATTTGAAAATGTATAAACAAAATACACATTAAATAATTTAAATACTTATAAAATAACACATATAATCATGTAATTCGTATCAAATTTAATAAACAAAATACCAATAAAATAATATAAATTTGTATGAGTAAACGTGTATGTTGCATATTTTTCAATACAAATTTACCTTATTATATACGTATTTTGTATATTAATTTTAATATATGTGTATTTGAATATATATTTTGATACAAATTTACATTATTTTAGGTATTTTCTATTTATTTCAATTCAAATTTAGCTTATTTTATGTGTCTTTTGTATATCTATTTTCATACAAATTTAATTATTTTTGTTTATTTTGTATATAGTTTTATACAATTTACGTTATTTTATGTGTATTTTGTATATTTATATTTATACAAGTAAACATTCTTTTATTGGCATTTAGTTTATTTATTTTGATGAATTTACATTATTTTATGTGTATTTTGTATACATTTTCTTATACGTATTTCATTTATGTGTATTTTGTATATATTTTATAGAAATCTACATTATTTAATGTGTATTTTGAATATATATTTTCAAACAAATTTACGTTATTTTATGTGTATTTTGCATATCTATTTCAATACAAATCTACCTTATTGTATGTGCATTTTGTATATTTATTTTAATACAAACTTAATTATTTTATGTATTTTGGTATATATATTTTGATAAAAAATGCGTTGTTTTATGGGTATTTTGCATCTTTATTTTCATAGAAATTTACATTATTTTATTAATACTCTGTGTATTTATTTTGATACTATTTTACATTATTCTATTTGTGTTTGTATATATTTTTATACATATTTACATTATTTAATGTATTTTCTATATATATTTCATACAAATTTACGTTATTTTAAGTGTATTTGTTTATATATTTTCATTCAAATTTACATTATTTTATGTATTTTGTATATGTATTTCAATAGAAATTTAACTAGTTTTATGTGTATTTTGTATATATTTTATACAAATTTAAATTATTTTGTGTATTTTTTAATAGAGTTTTATACAAATTTACAATATTTTATGTGTATTTTGTATATTTATTTTCATACAAATACACATTCTTTTATTGATATTTTGTTTTATTTATTTTGATGCGAATATGCATTATTTAATGTATTGTGTATATATATTTTATACGTATTTACGTCATCCTTATTGTATGTGTGCATTTTGTATATTAATTTTAATAAAAATTTAATTATTATATTTGTATTTTTGTATATGTATTTTTTAAAAAAAATATGCATTGTCTTATGGGTATTTTGCATCTTTATTTTCATACAAATTTAAATTATTTTTTGATATTCTGTACTTATTTTGATACGATTTTACATTATTCTATGTATAACAAAATAAATACAGAATACACAAAATAGATATGCAAAATACATATAAACAATGTAAATTTGTTTCAAAATATATATACGAATACACATGAAATAAGGTAGATTTCTATATGATTATATATACTCAATACACATAAAATTAAGTAAATACGTATAAAAAATGTATA
Organism: Eriocheir sinensis; assembly: GCF_024679095.1. Taxonomy (NCBI): domain Eukaryota; kingdom Metazoa; phylum Arthropoda; class Malacostraca; order Decapoda; family Varunidae; genus Eriocheir; species Eriocheir sinensis. The sequence continues at coordinate 186,144 of NW_026111986.1, forward strand.
CAAAGTACACATAAAATAATGTAAATTAGTATCAAAATAAATAAACAAAATACCAATAAAAGAATATGTATTTGTATAAATATATATATACAAAATACACATTAAATAATATAAATTTGTTTAAAACTATACAAAATACACATGAAATGATGTAAATACGTATAAAATATATACAAAGTACATCAAATAATGTAAATTCGCGTCAAAATAAATAAACAAAATATCAAAAAAAGAATGTGTATTTGTATGAAAATAGATATACCAAATACACATAAAATAACCTAAATTTGTATCAAACTATATACAAAAATACACAAAAATATTTTAAATTTGTATGAAAATAAATATACAAAATACACATAAAATTAGGTAAATTTGTATTGAAATACATACACAAAATACACATAAAATAATGTAAATTTGAATGAAAATACATCATCAAATACACTTAAAATAACGTAAATTTGTATAAAAAAATATGTACAAAACACAAATAGAATAATGTAAAATCGTATCAAAATGAATACACAGAATATTAATAAAATAATGTAAATTTGTATGAAAATAAAGAAGCAAAATACCCATAAAATAACGCATTTTTTTTATTTATAAAAATATATATACCAAAATACATATCAAAAAATAAAATTTGTATTAAAATAAATATACAAAAAACACATACAATAAGGTAAATTTGTATTGAAATAGATATGCAAAATACATATAAAACAAAGTAAATTTGTTTCAAAATATATATACGAATACACATAAAATAACGTAGATTTCTATAAAAATATATATACAAAATACACATAAAATGAAGTAAATACGTATAAAAAAATGTATTGAAAATACACATAAAATAATGTAAATTCGTATCAAAATAAATAAACAAAATACCAATAATGAATGTGTATTTGTATAAATATAAATATACAAAATACACATAAAATAACGTAAATTTATATAAAACTATATACAAAAATACACAGAAGTAATTAAATTTGTATGAAAATATATAAAAAATACACACAAAATAAGCTAAATTTGAATTGAAATATATATACAAAATACATAAAATAAAGTAAATTTGTATCAAAATATTTATACAAATACACATATAAGAACGTAAATTTGTATGAAAATATATAAACAAAATACACATTAAATAATGTAAATATGTATAAAAAAATATATACAAAATACACATATAATCATGTAATTCGTATCAAAATAAATAAACAAAATACCAATAAATAATATAAATTTGTATGAGTAAACGTGTATGTTGCATATTTTTTCAATACAAATTTACCTTATTATATACGCATTTTGTATATTAATTTTAATACAAATTTAATTATTCGATGTGTATTTTTGTATCTGTATTTTTATAAACATATGCTTTATTTTTTGGGTATTTTGCATCTTTATTTTCATACAAATTTACATTATTTTATTGATATTCTGCTCATTCATTTTGATACGAATTGACATTATTCTATGTGTATTTTGTATATATTTTTATACAAATTTACGTTATTTACATGTGTATTTGTTTATATTTTGACACAAATTTACAATATTTTATGTTTATTTTGTATATACATTTCAAAAGAAATTTACCTAGTTTTATGTGTATTTTGTATATCTATTTTCATACAAACTCAAATTATTTCTATGTATTTTTGTATATATTTTAATACAAATTTTAGTTACGTTATGTGTGTTTTATAAATTTATTTTCATTCAAATATATATTATTTTATTGGTTTTTTTTTGATTTATATTGATACGAATTTACATTATTTTGTATATATATATATATATATATATATATATATATATATATATATATATATATATATATATATATATATATATATATATATATATATATATATATATATATATATATATATATATATAGAAAATAAATGAAATATAGTCTATTTGTGTAAAAATATATATATAAATACACAGATAAAAAAGAAAATTTGTGTGAAAATGTATAAACAAAATACATTAAATAATGTAAATACGTATAAAAAATATGTACAAAATACACATATAATCATGTAATTCGTATCAAAATAAATAAACAAAATACCAATAAAATAATATAAATTTGTATGAGTAAACGTGTATGTTGCATATTTTTTCAATACAAATTTACCTTATTATATACGTATTTTGTATATTAATTTTAATATATGTGTATTTGAATATATATTTTGATACAAATTTACATTATTTTAGGTATTTTCTATATTTATTTCAATTCAAATTTAGCTTATTTTATGTGTCTTTTGTATATCTATTTTCATACAAATTTAATTATTTTTGTTTATTTTTGTATATAGTTTTATACAATTTTACGTTATTTTATGTGTATTTTGTATATTTATATTTATACAAGTAAACATTCTTTTATTGGCATTTAGTTTATTTATTTTGATACGAATTTACATTATTTTATGTGTATTTTGTATACATTTTCTTATACGTATTTACTTCATTTTATGTGTATTTTGTATATATATTTTTATAGAAATCTACGTTATTTTATGTGTATTCATATATATATTTTGAAACAAATTTACATTGTTTGATGTGTATTTTGCATATCTATTTCAATACAAATCTACCTTATTGTATGTGCATTTTGTATATTTATTGTAATACAAATTTAAATATTTTATGTGTATTTTGGTATATATATTTTGATAAAAAATGCGTTGTTTTATGGGTATTTTGCATCTTTATTTTCATAGAAATTTACATTATTTTATTAATACTCTGTGTATTTATTTTGATACTATTTTACATTATTCTATTTGTGTTTTGTATATATTTTTTTATACATATTTACATTATTTAATGTGTATTTTCTATATATATTTCATACAAATTTACGTTATTTTAAGTGTATTTGTTTATATATTTTCATTCAAATTTACATTATTTTATGTGTATTTTGTATATGTATTTCAATAGAAATTTAACTAGTTTTATGTGTATTTTGTATATATATTTTTATACAAATTTAAATTATTTTTGTGTATTTTTTTAATAGAGTTTTATACAAATTTACAATATTTTATGTGTATTTTGTATATTTATTTTCATACAAATACACATTCTTTTATTGATATTTTGTTTATTTATTTTGATGCGAATATGCATTATTTAATGTGTATTGTGTATATATATTTTTATACGTATTTACGTCATCCTTATTGTACGTGTGCATTTTGTATATTAATTTTAATACAAATTTAATTATTCTATGTGTATTTTTGTATATGTATTTTAAAAAAAAAATATGCTTTGTCTTATGGGTATTTTGCATCTTTATTTTCATTCAAATTTAAATTATTTTTTGATATTCTGTGTACTTATTTTGATACGATTTTACATTATTCTATGTATAACAAAAATAAATACAGAATACACAAAAATAGATATGCAAAATACATATAAACAATGTAAATTTGTTTCAAAATATATACACATGAAATAAGGTAGATTTCTATAAAAATATATATACAAAATACACATAAAATTAAGTAAATACGTATAAAAAATGTATACAAAGTACACATAAAATAATGTAAATTAGTATCAAAATAAATAAACAAAATACCAATAAAAGAATGTGTATTTGTATAAATATATATACAAAATACACATTAAATAATATAAATTTGTTTAAAACTATACAAAATACACATGAAATGATGTAAATACGTATAAAAATATATATACAAAGTACACATCAAATAATGTAAATTCGCGTAAAAATAAATAAACAAAATATCAAAAAAAGAATGTGTATTTGTATGAAAATAGATATACCAAATACACATAAAATAACCTAAATTTGTATCAAACTATATACAAAAATACACAAAAATATTTTAAATTTGTATGAAAATAAATATACAAAATACACATAAAATTAGGTAAATTTGTATTGAAATACACAAAATACACATAAAATAATGTAAATTTGAATAAAAATACATAAACAAATACACTTAAAATAACGTAAATGTAAAAAATATGTACAAAACACAAATAGAATAATGTAAAATCGTATCAAAATGAATACACAGAATATTAATAAAATAATGTAAATTTATGAAAATAAAGAAGCAAAATACCCATAAAATAACGCATTTTTTATTTATAAAAATATATATACCAAAATACATATCAAAAAATAAAATTTGTATTAAAATAAATATACAAAAAACACATACAATAAGGTAAATTTGTATTGAAATAGATATGCAAAATACATATAAAACAAAGTAAATTTGTTTCAAAATATATATACGAATACACATAAAATAACGTAGATTTCTATAAAAATATATATACAATATACACATAAAATGAAGTAAATACGTATAAAAAAATGTATACAAAATACACATAAAATAATGTAAACTCGTATCAAAATAAGTAAACAAAATACCAATAATGAATGTGTATTTGTATAAATATAAATATACAAAATACACATAAAATAACGTAAATTTATATAAAACTATATACAAAAATACACAGAAGTAATTAAATTTGTATGAAAATATATAAAAAAAACACACAAAATAAGCTAAACTTGAATTGAAATATATATACAAAATACATAAAATAAAGTAAATTTGTATCAAAATATTTATACAAATACACATATAAGAACGTAAATTTGTATGAAAATATATAAACAAAATACACATTAAATAATGTAAATATGTATAAAAAAAATATATACAAAATACACATATAATCATGTAATTCGTATTAAAATAAATAAACAAAATACCAATAAATAATATAAATTTGTGTGAGTAAACGTGTATGTTGCATATTTTTTCAATACAAATTTACCTTATTATATACGCATTTTGTATATTAATTTTAATACAAATTTAATTATTCGATGTGTGTTTTTGTATCTATTTTTATAGACTTATTCTTTATTTTTTTGGTATTTTGCATCTTTATTTTCATACAAATTTACATTATTTTATTGATATTCTGCTCATTCATTTTGATACGAATTGACATTATTCTATGTGTATTTTGTATATATTTTTCATACAAATTTACGTTATTTATATGTGTATTTGTTTATATATTTTGACACAAATTTACAATATTTTATGTTTATTTTGTATATACATTTCAAAAGAAATTTACCTAGTTTTATGTGTATTTTGTATATCTATTTTCATACAAACTCAAATTATTTCTATGTATTTTTGTATATATTTTAATATAAATTTTAGTTACGTTATGTGTTTTATAAATTTATTTTCATTCAAATATATTATTTTATTGGTGTTTTGTTGATTTATATTGATGCAATTTACATTATTTTGTATATATATATATATATATATATATATATATATATATATATATATATATATATATATATATATATATATATATATATATATATATATATATATATATATATATATATATATATATATATATATATATATATATATATATATATATATATATATATATATATATATATATATATTTTTATAGGATTTTAGATTTTTTTATATTTTTTTTGTATATATATTTATATACAAATTCATGTTATTTTATGTGTATTTTTATATATATTTTCAAATAAATTTACGTTATTTTATGTGTATTTTATACATGTATTTTATTACAAATCTACCTTATTTTATGTTTATTTTGTATGTGTATTTTGTATATTTATATTTATCCAAATACACATTCTTTTATTAGTATTTTGTTTATTTATTTTAATTCGAATTGATATTATTTTATGTGTATTTTGTATATATTTTTTATATGTATTTACTTAATTATCTGTATTTTGTATATATATTTTATAGAAATCTACGTTTTTATTTGTATTCGTATATATTTTGAAACAAATTTACATTGTTTTGTATGTATTTTTGCATATCTCTTTCAATACAAATTTACCTTATTGTATGTGCATTTTGTATATTTATTTCAATGCAAATTTAAATATCTTATGTGTATTTTGGTATATATATTTTTATAAGAAATGCGCTATTTTATGGGAATTTTGCATCTTTATTTTCATACAAATTTACATTATTTTATTAATATTCAGTGTATTTATTTTGATACGATGTTACATTATTCTATTTGTTTTTTGTATATACTTTTTTGTACATATTTGCATTATTTAATGTGTATCTTGCATATATATTTTATACAAATTTATTATCTATTATCTATTTTCATACAAATACACATTCTTTTCATGATATTTTGTTTATTTATTTTGACACGAATCTACATTATTTGATATGTATTTTGTATATATATTTTTATACGTATTTACATAATTTCATATGTATTTTGTATATATATTTCTATAGAAATCTACTTTATTTTATGTTTATTCGTATATATATTTTGAAACAGATTTACATTGTTTTATATGTATTTTTGAATATCTCTTTCAATACAAATTTACCTTACTGTATATGCATTTTGTATATTTATTTCAATACAAATTTAAATATTTTATGTGTATTTTGGTAAATATATTTTTTATAAAAAATGCGATAATTTTTGGGAATTTTGCATCTTTATTTTCATACAAATTTACATTATTTTATTGATATTCTGTGTATTTATTTTGATACGATTTTACATTATTCTATTTGTTTTTTGTATATATTTTTTTATACACATTTACATAATTTAATGTGTATCTTTCATATATATTTGATACAAATTTACGTTATTTTAAGTGTATTTGTTTATATATTTTCATTCAAATTTACATTATTTGATGTGTATTTTGTATATATATTTCAATACAAATTTACCTAATTTTATGTGTATTTTGTATATTTCTTTTCAAACGAATTTAAACTATTTTTGTGTATTTTTGTATATAGTTTTATGCAAATTTAGGTTATTTTATGTACGCATTTACATTGTATTTAGTGTGTGTTTTGTATATATATTTTTAAGCATTTTTACTTCATTTTATGTGCATTTTTGTACATATATTTTTATAGAAATTTGCGTTATTTGTATATGTTTTCTCATACAAATTTACATTATTTTATTGCTATTTTGTTTATTTATTTTGATTCGAGTTACATGATTATATGTGTATTTTGTACATATTTTTTTACGTATTTACATTACTTAATTTTGTTTATATATTTTTAAACAAATCTACGTTATTATATGTATTTGTATAAATATTTTGATACAGATTTACATTATTTTATGTATTTTGTATGTACATTTCAATTCAAATTTAGCTTATTTTAGCTGTATTTTGTATAAATATTTTCATACAAATTTAATTACTTCTGTGTATTTTTGTATATAGTTTTATACAAATTTACGATATTTTTTTGTGTATTTTGTATATTTATATTTATACAAATACACATTCTTTTACAAACAAAACAATGTAAATTTGTATGAAAATAAAGATGCAAAAGACCCATTAAATAACGCATTTTTTATAAAAATGTATATACCAAAATACACATGAAAAAATTAATTTGTATTAAAATAAATATACAAAATACACATATAATAAGGTAAATCTGTATTGAAATAGATATACAAAATACATATAAAACAATGTAAATTTGTTTCAAAATATATATACGAATACTCATAAAATAACGTAGATTTGTATAAAAAATATATATACAAAATACACATAAAATGAAGTAAATACGTATAAGAAAATGTATAAAAAATACACATAAAAAAATGTAAAATCGTATCAAAATAAATAAACAAAATACCAATAAAAAATGTGTATTTGTATAAATATAAATATACAAATACATAAAATAACGTAAATTTGTATAAACTATACAAAAATACACAAAAGTAATTAAATTGTATGAAAATAGATATACAAAATACAGATAAAATAAGCTAAATTTGAATTGAATTGTATATACAAAATACAAAAATTTATGTGTATATTTGTATTTGTATTTAGGTTATTTTATGTGTATTTTGTATATATATTTTCATCCAAAATTACATTATTTTATTGGTATTTTCTTAAATTAATTCGATACGAATTTAGATTATTTCATAGGTATTTTCTATACATATTTTTATACTCATTTACATTATCTAATGTGTGTTTTGTATATATATTTTTATGCAAATTTATTTTATGCTAATTTTTGTACATATATTTTTATAGAAAATTGCGTTATTTTATGTATATAGTTTTATATAAATTTACGTTATTTTATTTGCATTTTGTATATTTTTATTTATACAAATACACATTCTTTTATTGGTATATTGTTTATTTACATTTATGCAATTTACATTATTTTATGTGAATTTTGTATACATTTTTTTTATACGTATTTACTTAATTTTATATGTATTTTGTATATGTATTTTTATAGAAATCTACGTTATTTTATGTGTATTCGTATATATATTTTTAAACAAATTTACATTATTTTATATGTATTTTGCATATCTATTTCAATACAAATTTACCTTATTGTATGTGCATTTTGTATATTTATTTTAATACAAATTGAGATATTTTATGTGTATTTTGGTATCAATAATTTTATAAAAAAACGTAAATTTTATAAAAAAAATATGTACAAAACACAAATAGAATAATGTAAAATCGTATCAAAATAAATACACAGAATATTAATAAAATAATGTAAATTTGTATGAAAATAAAGAAGCAAAATACCCATAAGATAACGCATTTTTTTTATTTATAAAAATATATATACCAGAATACATATCAAAAAATTAAATTTATATTAAAATATATATACAAAAAACACATACAATAAGGTAAATTTGTTTTGAAATAGATATGCAAAATACATATAAAACAATGTAAATTTGTTTCAAAATATATATACGAATACACATAAAATAACGTCGATTTCTATAAAAATATATATACAAAATACACATAAAATGAAGCAAATACGTATAAAAAAATGTATACAAAATACACATAAAATAATGTAAATTCGTATCAAAATAAATAAACAAAATACCAATAAAAGAATGTGTATTTCTATAAATATAAATATACAAAATACACATAAAATAACGTAAATTTATATAAAACTATATACAAAAATACACAGAAGTAATTAAATTTGTATGAAAATATATACAAAATAAACAAAAAATAAGCTAAATTTATATTGAAATATATATACAAAATACACATATTTTGCATGTCTATTTTCAAACAAATTTAAATTATTTTTGTGTATTTTTGTATATATTTATTTTTGTTATACATAGAATAATGTAAAATCGTATCAAAATAAGTACACAGAACATCAATAAAATAATTTAAATTTGTATGAAAATAAAGATGCAAAATACCCATAAGATAAAGCATATTTATTATTAAAAATACATATACAAAAATACACATAGAATAATTAAATTTGTATTAAAATTAATATACAAAATGAACACATACAAAAAGGTAAATTTGTATTGAAAAAAAAACGCAAAATACAAATAAAACAGTGTAAATTTGTTTCAAAATATATATACGAATACACATAAAATAACGTGTATATTGTATATCTATTTTCATACAAATACACATTCTTTTATTAATATTTTGTTTATTTATTTTGACGCGAATTTACATTATTTAATGTATTTTATATATATATTTTTATACGTGTTTACATCATTTGATGTGTATTTTGTATATATTTCTATAGAAATCTACGTTGATTTATGAGTATTCGTATATAGATTTTGAAATAAATTTACACTGTTTTATGTGTATTTTGCATATTTTTTCAATACAAATTTACCTTATTGTATATGCATTTTGTATATTAATTTTAATACAAATTTAATTATGCTATGTGTATTTTTGTATATGTATTTTTATAAAAATATGCTTTATTTTATGGGTATTTTGCATTTTTATTTTCATACAAATTTACATTATTTTATTTATATTCTGTTTATTTTTTTTAAACAATTTTACATTATTCTATGTGTATTTTGTATATCTATTTTTATACGTATTTACTTAATTTTATGTGTATTTTGTATATATATTTTTATAGAAATCAACGTTATTTTATGTGTATTCGTATATATATTTTGAAACAAATTTACATTGTTTTATATGTATTTTTGCATATCTCTTTCAATACAAGTTTACCTTATTGTATGTGCATTTTGTAAATTTATTTCAATACAAATTTAAATATTTTATGTGTATTTTGGTATATATATTTTTATAAGAAATGCGCTATTTGATGGGAATTTTGCATCTTTATTTTCATACAAATTTACATTATCTTATTCATATTCGGTGTATTTATTTTTTTACGATTTCACATTATTCTATTTGTTTTTGTATATATATTTTTTTATACATATTTACATTATTTAATGTGTATCTTGCATATATATTTCATTCAAATTAATTATCTATTATTTATTTTCATGCAAATACACATTCTTTTCATGATATTTTATTTATTTATTTTGACACGAATTTACCTAGATATGTATTTTGTATATATATTTTTATACGTATTTACATAATTTCATGTGTATTTTGTATATATATTTCTATAGAAATCTACGTTATTTTATGTGTATTCGTATATATATTTTGAAACAAATTAACTTTGTTTTATATGTATTTTTGAATATCTCTTTCAATACATATTTACCTTACTGTATATGCATTTCGTATATTTATTTCAATACAAATTTCAATATTTTATGTGTATTTTGGTATATATATTTTCATAAAAAATGCGCTATTTTATGGGAATTTTGCATCTTTCTTTTCTTACAAATTTACATTATTTTATTGATATTCTGTGTATTTATATTGATAGGATTTTACATTATTCTATTTCTTTTTTGTATATATTTTTTCATACACATTTACATTATTTAATGTGTATCTTGCATATATATTTTATACAAATTTACGTTATTTTAAGTGTATTTGTTTATATATTTTCATTCAAATTTACATTATTTTATGTGTAATTTGTATATGTATTTCTATACAAATTTACTTAATTTTATGTGTATTTTGTATATTTCTTTTCATACAAATTTTAAATATTTTTGTGTATTTTTGTACATAGTTTTATACAAATTTAGGTTATTTTATGTACGCATTTACATTATTTAATGTGTGTTTTGTATATATATTTTTATGCAAATTTACTTTATTTTATGTGCATTTTTGTACATATATTTTTTTAGAAATTTGCGTTATTTTATGTGTATTTGTATATGTTTTCTCATACAAATTTACATTATTTTATTGCTATTTTGTTTATTTATTATTATACGAATGAAAATAGATATACAAAATATACATAAAATAAACTAAATTTGTATTGAAATATATATACAAAATACATAAAATAATATAAATTTGTATAAAAATAAATAATCAAAATACCAATAAAAAATGTGTATTTGTATAAATATAAATATACAAAATACACAAAAAATATCGTAAATTTGTATAAAACTATACAAAAATACACAGAAGTTATTAAATTCGTATGAAAATAGATATACAAAATACAGATAAAATAAGCTAAATTTGAATTGAAATGTATATACAAAATACATAAAATAATGTAAATTTGTATCAAAATATTTATAAAAATACACATAATAACGTAAATTTGTTTAAAAATATAAACAAAATACATTAAGTAATTTAAATACGTATAAAAAATATTTACAAAATACACTTATAATAATGAAATTCGTAAAAAAATAAAAAAACAAAATATCAATAAAATAACTTAAATTTGTATGAGAAAACATATACAAATACATATAAAATAACGCTAATTTCCGTATAAATATATGTCCAAAAATGAACGTAAAATAAAGTAACTTTGGATAAAAATATATATACAAAACACACATTAAATAATGTAAATGCGTACATAAAATAACCTAAATTTGTATAAAACTATATACAAAAATAGACAAAAATAATTTAAATTTGTATGAAAAATATACAAAATACAGATAAAATTAGGTAAATTTGTATTGAAATACATTTACAAAATACACATCAAATAATGTAAGTTTGAATGAAAATATATAAACAAATACACATATAATAACGTAAATTTGTATGAAATATATATTCAAAATACACATTAAATAATGTAAATATGTATAAAAAAATATATACAAAACACAAATAGTATAATGTAAAATCGTATCAAAATATATACACAGAATATTAATAAAATAATGTAAATTTGTATGAAAATTAAGATGCAAAATACCTATAAAATAACGCATTTTTTATAAAATTATTGATACCAAAATACACATAAAATATTTCAATTTGTATTAAAATAAATATACAAAATGCACCTACAATAAGGTTAATTTGTATTGAAATAGATATGCAAAATACATTTAAAATAATGTAAATTTGTTTCAAAATATATATACGAATACACATAAAATAACGTAGATTTCTATAAAAATACATATACAAAATACACATAATATTAAGTAAATACGTATAAAAAAATGTATACAAAATACACATAAAATAATGTAAATTCGTATAAATGTAAATAAACAATATACCAATAAAAGAATGTGTATTTGTATAAATATAAATATGCAAAATGCACATAAAATAACGTAAATTTATATAAATCTATATACATAAAATAACGCAAATTTCTATAAAAATATATGTACAAAAATGAACATAAAATAAATTTGCATTAAAATAGATATACAAAACACACTTTAGATAATGTAAATGAGTATAAAAATATGTATACAAAATACCTATGAAATAATCTAAATTCGTATCGAATTAAATTAAGAAAATTTCAATAAAATAATGTAATTTTGGATGAAAATATATATACAAAATACACATAAAATAACCTAAATACAAATACAAATATACACATAAAATAATTTAAAATTGAATGAAATAAATATACAAAATAAACATAAAATAAGGTAAATTTGTAATGAAATAAATGAAAAAATACACAAAAAATTATATAAATTTGTATGAAAATATATATAGAAATACACATTAAATAACATGAATTTGTATAAAATTTGTATCAAAATATATACTTATACACACAATAAAATAACGTATTTTTTTTATGAAAATGTATATACAAAATACACAAAATAATTTAAATACGTAGAAAAATATATATACAAAAAACACATAAAATAATGTAAATTTGTATGAAAATATATAAACAAATACACATAAAATAATGTAAATTTGGATAAAATATATATACAAAATGAACATTAAATAATGTAAATATGTATAAAAAAAAATAATGTTAAATCGTATCAAAATAAATAAAGAGAATATCAATAAAATAATGTAAATTTGTATGAAAATAAAGATGCAAAATATCCATATAATAACGCATATTTGCATAAAAATATATATACAAAAATACATATAAAATAGTTAAATTTGTATTAAAATAAATATACAAAATGCACGTACAATAAAGTAAATTGGTATTGAAATAGATATGCAAAATATATATACGAATACTCATAGAATAGAGTAAATTTCTATAAAAATATACATACAAAATAGATATACAAAATACACATATAACTAGTTAAATTTGTATTTAAATACATGTACAAAAAAACACATAAAATAATGTAGATTTGTATGAAATGAAAACAAATGCATTTTATATAAAATATATATACAAAATACACATAGAATAATGTAAAATCATATTAAAATAAATATACAGAATATCAATAAAATAATGTAAATTTGTATGAAAATAAAGATGCAAAATACCCATAAAATAAAGCATATTTTTATAAAAATACTTATACAAAAATACACATAGATTAATCAAATTTGTATTAAAATTAATATACAAAATGCACATACAATAAGGTAAATTTGTATTGAAAAAATATGCAAAATACACATAAAACAATGTAAATTTGTCTCAAAATATATATACGAATACACATAAAATAACGCAGATTTCTATAGAAATATATATACAATAATGTGAATACGTATAAAAATATATATGAAAAATACACATTAAATAATGTTAATTCGTGTCAAAATAAATAAACAAAATATCATGAAAAGAATGTGTATTTGTATGAAAATAGATATACAAAATACACATAAAATAACCTAAATTTGTATAAAACTATATACAAAAATACACAAAAATAATTTAAACTTGTATGAAAATAAATATACAAAAAACATATAAAAATAGGTAAATTTGTATTGAAATACATATACAAAATACACATCAAATAATTATAAATTTGAATGAAAATATATAAACATATAGACTTAAAATAACGTAAATTTGTATCAAATATATATACAAAAAAAACATTAAATAATGTAAATATGTATAAAAAAATATATACAAAACACAAATAAAATAATGTAAAATATTAATAAAATAACGTAAATTTGTATGAAAATTAAGATGCAAAATACCCATAAAATAACGCATTTTTTATAAAAATATATATAAGAAAAAACATAAAATATTTGATTTTGTATTAAAATAAATAGATATACAAAATACACCTAAAATAAGCTAAATTTGAATTGAAATATATATACAAAATACATAAAATAATGTAAATTTGTATCAAAATACCTATACAAATACACATATAATAACGTAAATTTGTTTAAAAATATATAAACAAAATACACATTAAATAATGTAAATACGTATAAAAAAATGTAAAAAATACACAAATAATCATGTAATTCGTATCAAAATAAATAGACAAAATACCAATAAAATAATGTAAATTTCTATGAGAAAACATATACAAAATACACATAAATAACGCAAATATCAATAAAAATATATATAATATAATATATTTTTATACATATTTAAAATATTTCATGTATATTTTGTATATATATATTTTATCCCAATTTACGTGATTTTATATGTATTTGTTTATATATTTTCAAACAAATTTACATTATTTTATGTGAGTTTTGTATATGTATCTCAATACAAATTTGCCTAACTTTATGTGTATTTTGCAAATCTATTTTCAAACAAATTTAAATTATTTTTGTGTATTTTTGTATATATTTTTATACAAATTTTAGTTATTTTATTTGTTTTTTGTATATATATTTTCCTACAAATATACATTCTTTTATTGGAATTTTGTGTATTTAATTTTTTACGAATTTACATTATTTTATGTGTATTTTGTATATATATTTTTCTACGTATTTAAACTATTTTATATGTATTTTATATATACATTTTCATAAAAATTTACGTTATTTTATTGTGTGCATTCGTATGTATTTTGAAACAAATTTTATGAAAATTCATGTTATTTTATGTGTATTTATATATATATATTTTCATACAAATTTATGTTATTTTATAATAAAACAATGTAAATTTGTATGAAAATAAAGATGCAAAATACCCATTAAATAACGCATTTTTTATAAAAATATATATACCAAAATACACATGAAAAAATTAATTTGTATTAAAATAAATATACAAAATACACATACAATAAGGTAAATCTGTATTGAAATAGATATGGAAAATACATTTAAAACAATGAAAATTTGTTTCAAAATATATATACGAATACACATAAAATAACGTAGATTTCTATGAAAATATATATACAAAATACACATAAAATGAAGTAAATACG
Organism: Eriocheir sinensis; assembly: GCF_024679095.1. Taxonomy (NCBI): domain Eukaryota; kingdom Metazoa; phylum Arthropoda; class Malacostraca; order Decapoda; family Varunidae; genus Eriocheir; species Eriocheir sinensis. The sequence continues at coordinate 201,930 of NW_026111986.1, forward strand.
TATAAAAAAATGTATACAAAATACACATAAAATAATGTAAATTCGTATCAAAATAAATAAACAAAATACCAATAAAAGAATGTGTCTTTGTATGAATATAAATATACAAAATACACATAAAATAACGTAAATTTATATAAAACTATATACAAAAATACACAGTAATTAAATTTGTATGAAAATATATACAAAATACACACGATATAAGCCAAATTTTTAATTGAAATATATATACAAAATACATGAAATAAAGTAAATTTGTTTCAAAATATTTATACAAATACACATATAATAACGTAAATTTGTATGAAAATATATAAAGAAAATACACATTAAATAATGTAAATACGTATAAAAAAAATATGTACAAAATACACACATAATCATGTAATTCGTATCAAAATAAATAAACAAAATACCAATAAAATAATATAAATTATTTTTTCAATACAAATTTACCTTATTATATACGCATTTTGTATATTAATTTTAATACAAATTTAATTATTCGATGTGTATTTTTGTATCTGTATTTTTATAAACATATGCTTTGTTTTTTGGGTATTTTGCATCTTTATTTTCATACAAATTTACATTATTTTATTTATATTCTGCTCATTCATTTTGATACGAATTGACATTATTCTATGTGTATTTTGTATATATTTTTCATACAAATTTACGTTATTTTATGTGTAAAAATATGTACAAAATACACATATAATCATGTAATTCGTATCAAAATAAATAAACAAAATACCAATAAAATAATATAAATTTGTATGAGTAAACGTGTCTGTTGCATATTTTTTCAATACAAATTTACCTTATTATATACGCATTTTGTATATTAATTTTAATACAAATTTAATTATTCGATGTGTATTTTTGTATCTGTATTTTTAAAAACGTATGCTTTATTTTTTGGGTATTTTACATCTTTATTTTCACACAAATTTACATTATTTTATTGATATTCTGCTCATTCATTTTGATACGAATTGACATTATTCTATGTGTATTTTGTATATATTTTTCATACAAATTTATGATATTTTATGTGTATTTGCTTATATATTTTGACACAAATTTACAATATTTTATGGGTATTTTGTATATACATTTCAAAAGAAATTTACCTAATTTTATGTGTATTTTGTATATCTATTTTCATACAAACTCAAATTATTTCTATGTATTTTTGTATATATTTTAATACAAATTTTAGTTATGTTATGTGTATTTTGTAAATTTATTTTCATTCAAATATATATTATTTTATTGGTGTTTTGTTGATTTATATTGATACGAGTTTACATTATTTTATATGTACTTTGTATATATATTTTTATACGCTTTTACATTATTTAATATTTATTTTGAATATATTTTTTATACAAATTCATGGTATTTTATGTGTATTTGTATATATATTTTTATATAAATTTACATTATTTTATGTGTATTTTGTACATATATTTTTTTACAAATCTACCTTATTTTATGTTTATTTTGTATGTGTATTTTGTATATTTATATTTGTCCAAATACACATTCTTTTATTGGTATTTTGTTTATTTATTTTAATTCGAATTTACATTATTTTATGTGTATTTTGTATACATTTTTTTATACGTATTTACTTAATTTTATGTGTATTTTGTATATATATTTTTATAGAAATCTACGTTTTTTATTTGTATTCGTATATATATTTTGAAACAAATTTACATTGTTTTATATGTATTTTTGCATATCTCTTTCAATACAAATCTACCTTATTGTATGTGCATTTTGTATATTTATTTCAATGCAAACTTAAATATTTTATGTGTATTTTGGTATATATATTTTTATAAGATTACGAAAATTTGAATAAAAATATATACAAAAAAACAAAAAAATAAATTTCAATTTGTATGAAAATAGATATACAAAATACACATATAATTAGTTAAATTTGTATTTAAATACATGTACAAAATACACATAAAATAATGTAAATTTGTATGAAATAAAAGAAATTCACATAAAATTCGCGTCAAAATAAATAAACAAAATATCAATAAAAGAATGTGTATTTGTATGAAAATAGATATACAAAATACACATAAAATAACCTAAATTTGTATCAAACTATATTAAAAAATAAACAAAAATATTTTAAATTTGTATGAAAATAAATATACAAAATACACATAAAATTAGGTAAATTTGTATTGAAATACATACACAAAATACACATAAAATAATGTAAATTTGAATGAAAATACATAAACAAATACACTTAAAATAACGTAAATTTGTATAAAAAAAATATGTACAAAACACAAATAGTATAATGTGAAATCGTATCAAAATAAATACACAGAATATTAATAAAATAATGTAAATTTGTATGAAAATAAAGAAGCAAAATACCCATAAAATAACGCATTTTTTTTATTTATAAAAATATGTATACCAAAATACACATCAAAAAATTAAATTTGTATTAAAATAAATATACAAAAAACACATACAATAAGGTAAATTTGTATTGAAATAGATATGCAAAATACATATAAAACAATGTAAATTTGTTTCAAAATATATATATACGAATACACATAAAATAACGTAGATTTCTATAAAAATATATATACAAAATACACATAAAATGAAGTAAATACGAATAAAAAAAAGTATACAAAATACACATAAAATAATGTAAATTCGTATGAAAATAAATAAACAAAATACCAATAAAAGAATGTGTGTTTCTATAAATATAATATATAGATGCAAAATACCCATATAATAACGCATATTTCTATAAAAAAATATATACAAAAAAATATATAAAATAATTAAATTTGTATTAAAATAAATATACAAAATACACACAAATAAGCTAAATCTGAATTGATATATATATCTATATATATATATATATATATATATATATATATATATATATATATATATATATATATATATATATATATATATATATATATATATATATATATATATATATATATATATATATATATATATATACAAAATACATGAAATAAAGTAAATTTGTATCAAAATATTTATAGAAATACACATATAATAACGTAAATTTGTATGAAAATGTATAAACAAAATACACATTAAATAATGTAAATACGTATAAAGAAATATGTACAAAATACACATATAATCATGTAATTCGTATCAAAATAAATAAACAAAATACCAATAAAATAATATAAATTTGTATGAGTAAACGTGTATGTTGCATATTTTTTCAATACAAATTTACCTTATTATATACGTATTTTGTATATAAATTTTAAAATATTTGTATTTGAATATATATTTTGATAAAAATTTAAATTATTTTAGGTATTTTATATATTTATTTCAATTCAAATTTAGCTTATTTTATGTGTATTTTGTATATCTATTTTCATACAAATTTAATTATTTTTGTTTATTTTTGATTATATTTTTATAAAATTTTACGTTATATTTTTTTTTTTTTTTTTGTATATTTATATTTATACAAGTAAACATTCTTTTATTGGCATTTAGTTTATTTATTTTGATACGAATTTACATTATTTTATGTGTATTTGTATACATTTTCTTATACGTATTTACTTCATTTTATTTTGTATATATATTTTTATAGAAATCTACGTTATTTTATGTGTATTCATATATATATTTTGAAACAAATTTACATTGTTTTATGTGTATTTTGCATATCTATTTCAATACAAATCTACCTTATTGTATGTGCATTTTGTATATTTATTGTAATACAAATTTAAATATTTTATGTGTATTTTGGTATATATATTTTGATAAAAAATGCGTTGTTTTATGGGTATTTTGCATCTTTATTTTCATAGAAATTTACATTATTTTATTAATATTCTGTGTATTTATTTTGATACTATTTTACATTATTCTATTTGTGTTTTGTATATATTTTTTTATACATATTTACATTATTTAATGTGTATTTTCTATATATATTTCATACAAATTTACGTTATTTTAAGTGTATTTGTTTATATATTTTCATTCAAATTTACATTATTTTATGTGTATTTTGTATATGTATTTCAATAGAAATTTAACTAGTTTTATGTGTATTTTGTATATATATTTTTATACAAATTTAAATTATTTTTGTGTATTTTTTTAATAGAGTTTTATACAAATTTACAATATTTTATGTGTATTTTGTATATTTATTTTCATACAAATACACATTCTTTTATTGATATTTTGTTTATTTATTTTGATGCGAATATGCATTATTTAATGTGTATTGTGTATATATATTTTTATACGTATTTACGTCATCCTTATTGTATGTGTGCATTTTGTATATTAATTTTAATACAAATTTAATTATTCTATGTGTATTTTTGTATATGTATTTTTAAAAAAAAATATGCTTTGTCTTATGGGTATTTTGCATCTTTATTTTCATACAAATTTAAATTATTTTTTGATATTCTGTGTACTTATTTTGATACGATTTTACATTATTCTATGTATAACAAAAATAAATACAGAATACACAAAAATAGATATGCAAAATACATATAAACAATGTAAATTTGTTTCAAAATATATATACGAATACACATGAAATAAGGTAGATTTCTATAAAAATATATATACAAAATACACATAAAATTAAGTAAATACGTATAAAAAATGTATACAAAGTACACATAAAATAATGTAAATTAGTATCAAAATAAATAAACAAAATACCAATAAAAGAATATGTATTTGTATAAATATATATATACAAAATACACATTAAATAATATAAATTTGTTTAAAACTATACAAAATACACATGAAATGATGTAAATACGTATAAAAATATATATACAAAGTACACATCAAATAATGTAAATTCGCGTCAAAATAAATAAACAAAATATCAAAAAGAATGTGTATTTGTGAAAATAGATATACCAAATACACATAAAATAACCTAAATTTGTATCAAACTATATACAAAAATACACAAAATATTTTAAATTTGTGAAAATAAATATACAAAATACACATAAAATTAGGTAAATTTGTATTGAAATACATACAAAATACACATAAAATAATGTAAATTTGAATGAAAATACATCATAAAATACACTTAAAATAAAGTAAATTTGTATAAAAAAATATGTACAAAACACAAATAGAATAATGTAAAATCGTATCAAAATGAATACACAGAATATTAATAAAATAATGTAAATTTGTATGAAAATAAAGAAGCAAATACCATAAAATAACGCATTTTTTTTATTTATAAAAATATATATACCAAAATACATATCAAAAAATAAAATTTGTATTAAAATAAATATACAAAAAACACATACAATAAGGTAAATTTGTATTGAAATAGATATGCAAAATACATATAAAACAAAGTAAATTTGTTTCAAAATATATATACGAATACACATAAAATAACGTAGATTTCTATAAATATATATATAAAATAATACACATAAAATGAAGTAAATACGTATAAAAAATGTATACAAAATACATAAAATAATGTAAATTCGTATCAAAATAAGTAAACAAAATACCAATAATGAATGTGTATTTGTATAAATATAAATATACAAAATACACATAAAATAACGTAAATTTATATAAAACTATATACAAAAATACACAGAAGTAATTAAATTTGTATGAAAATATATAAAAAAAACACACAAAATAAGCTAAACTTGAATTGAAATATATATACAAAATACATAAAATAAAGTAAATTTGTATCAAAATATTTATACAAATACACATATAAGAACGTAAATTTGTATGAAAATATATAAACAAAATACACATTAAATAATGTAAATATGTATAAAAAAAAATATATACAAAATACACATATAATCATGTAATTCGTATCAAAATAAATAAACAAAATACCAATAAATAATATAAATTTGTATGAGTAAACGTGTATGTTGCATATTTTTTCAATACAAATTTACCTTATTATATACGCATTTTGTATATTAATTTTAATACAGATTTAATTATTCGATGTGTATTTTGTATCTATTTTTTATAAACATATGCTTTATTTTTTGGGTATTTTGCATCTTTATTTTCATACAAATTTACATTATTTTATTGATATTCTGCTCATTCATTTTGATACGAATTGACATTATTCTATGTGTATTTTGTATATATTTTTCATACAAATTTACGTTATTTATATGTGTATTTGTTTATATATTTTGACACAAATTTACAATATTTTATGTTTATTTTGTATATACATTTCAAAAGAATTTTACCTAGTTTTATGTATTTTGTATATCTATTTTCATACAAACTCAAATTATTTCTATGTATTTTGTATATATTTTAATACAAATTTTAGTTACGTTATGTGTTTTATAAATTTATTTTCATTCAAATATATATTATTTTATTGGTGTTTTGTTGATTTATATTGATACAATTTACATTATTTTATATATATATATATATATATATATATATATATATATATATATATATATATATATATATATATATATATATATATATATATATATATATATATATATATATATATATATATATATATATATATATATATATATATATATATATATATATATATATATATATATATATATATATATATTTATACAAAATACATGAAATAAAGTAAATTTGTATCAAAATATTTATAGAAATACACATATAATAACGTAAATTTGTATGAAAATGTATAAACAAAATACACATTAAATAATGTAAATACGTATAAAGAAATATGTACAAAATACACATATAATCATGTAATTCGTATCAAAATAAATAAACAAAATACCAATAAAATAATATAAATTTGTATGAGTAAACGTGTATGTTGCATATTTTTTCAATACAAATTTACCTTATTATATACGTATTTTGTATATTAATTTTAATATATGTGTATTTGAATATATATTTTGATACAAATTTACATTATTTTAGGTATTTTCTATATTTATTTCAATTCAAATTTAGCTTATTTTATGTGTCTTTTGTATATCTATTTTCATACAAATTTAATTATTTTTGTTTATTTTTGTATATAGTTTTATACAATTTTACGTTATTTTATGTGTATTTTGTATATTTATATTTATACAAGTAAACATTCTTTTATTGGCATTTAGTTTATTTATTTTGATACTAATTTACATTATTTTATGTGTATTTTGTATACATTTTCTTATACGTATTTACTTCATTTAATGTATATTTTGTATATATATTTTATATAAATTTACGCTATTTTATGTGTATTTGTTTATATATTTTGAAACAAATTTACATTGTTTTATGTGTATTTTGCATATCTATTTCAATACAAATCTACCTTATTGTATGTGCATTTTGTATATTTATTGTAATACAAATTTAAATATTTTATGTGTATTTTGGTATATATATTTTGATAAAAAATGCGTTGTTTTATGGGTATTTTGCATCTTTATTTTCATAGAAATTTACATTATTTTATTAATACTCTGTGTATTTATTTTGATATTATTTTACATTATTCTTTTTGTGTTTTTTTTATATTTTTTATACATATTTACATTATTTAATGTGTATTTTCTATATATATTTCATACAAATTTACGTTATTTTAAGTGTATTTGTTTATATATTTTCATTCAAATTTACATTATTTTATGTGTATTTTGTATATGTATTTCAATAGAAATTTAACTAGTTTTATGTGTATTTTGTATATCTATTTTCTTACAAATTTAAATTATATTGTTTTATACAAATTTACATTATTTTATGTGTATTTTTTATATTTATTTTCATACAAATACACATTTTCATTGTTATTTTGTTTATTTATTTTTATACGAATTTACATTATTTAATGTGTATTGTGTATATATATTTTTATACGTATTTACGTCATCCTTATTGTATGTGTGCATTTTGTATATTAATTTTAATACAAATTTAATTATTCTATTTGTATTTTTGTATATGTATTTTTAAAAAAAATATGCTTTGTCTTATGGGTATTTTGCATCTTTATTTTCATACAAATTTAAATTATTTTTTGATATTCTGTGTACTTATTTTGATACGATTTTACATTATTCTATGTATAACAAAAATAAATACAGAATACACAAAAATAGATATGCAAAATACATATAAACAATGTAAATTTGTTTCAAAATATATATACGAATACACATGAAATAAGGTAGATTTCTATAAAAATATATATACAAAATACACATAAAATTAAGTAAATACGTATAAAAAATGTATACAAAGTACACATAAAATAATGTAAATTAGTATCAAAATAAATAAACAAAATACCAATAAAAGAATATGTATTTGTATAAATATATATATACAAAATACACATTAAATAATATAAATTTGTTTAAAACTATACAAAATACACATGAAATGATGTAAATACGTATAAAAATATATATACAAAGTACACATCAAATAATGTAAATTCGCGTCAAAATAAATAAACAAAATATCAAAAAAAGAATGTGTATTTGTATGAAAATAGATATACCAAATACACATAAAATAACCTAAATTTGTATCAAACTATATACAAAAATACACAAAAATATTTTAAATTTGTATGAAAATAAATATACAAAATACACATAAAATTAGGTAAATTTGTATTGAAATACATACACAAAATACACATAAAATAATGTAAATTTGAATGAAAATACATCATCAAATACACTTAAAATAACGTAAATTTGTATAAAAAAATATGTACAAAACACAAATAGAATAATGTAAAATCGTATCAAAATGAATACACAGAATATTAATAAAATAATGTAAATTTGTATGAAAATAAAGAAGCAAAATACCCATAAAATAACGCATTTTTTTTTATTTATAAAAATATATATACCAAAATACATATCAAAAAATAAAATTTGTATTAAAATAAATATACAAAAAACACATACAATAAGGTAAATTTGTATTGAAATAGATATGCAAAATACATATAAAACAAAGTAAATTTGTTTCAAAATATATATACGAATACACATAAAATAACGTAGATTTCTATAAAAATATATATACAAAATACACATAAAATGAAGTAAATACGTATAAAAAAATGTATACAAAATACACATAAAATAATGTAAATTCGTATCAAAATAAGTAAACAAAATACCAATAATGAATGTGTATTTGTATAAATATAAATATACAAAATACACATAAAATAACGTAAATTTATATAAAACTATATACAAAAATACACAGAAGTAATTAAATTTGTATGAAAATATATAAAAAAAACACACAAAATAAGCTAAACTTGAATTGAAATATATATACAAAATACATAAAATAAAGTAAATTTGTATCAAAATATTTATACAAATACACATATAAGAACGTAAATTTGTATGAAAATATATAAACAAAATACACATTAAATAATGTAAATATGTATAAAAAAAAATATATACAAAATACACATATAATCATGTAATTCGTATCAAAATAAATAAACAAAATACCAATAAATAATATAAATTTGTATGAGTAAACGTGTATGTTGCATATTTTTTCAATACAAATTTACCTTATTATATACGCATTTTGTATATTAATTTTAATACAAATTTAATTATTCGATGTGTATTTTTGTATCTGTATTTTTATAAACATATGCTTTATTTTTTGGGTATTTTGCATCTTTATTTTCATACAAATTTACATTATTTTATTGATATTCTGCTCATTCATTTTGATACGAATTGACATTATTCTATGTGTATTTTGTATATATTTTTCATACAAATTTACGTTATTTATATGTGTATTTGTTTATATATTTTGACACAAATTTACAATATTTTATGTTTATTTTGTATATACATTTCAAAAGAAATTTACCTAGTTTTATGTGTATTTTGTATATCTATTTTCATACAAACTCAAATTATTTCTATGTATTTTTGTATATATTTTGATACAAATTTTAGTTACGTTATGTGTGTTTTATAAATTTATTTTCATTCAAATATATATTATTTTATTGGTGTTTTGTTGATTTATATTGATACGAATTTACATTATTTTGTATATATATATATATATATATATATATATATATATATATATATATATATATATATATATATATATATATATATATATATATATATATATATATATATATATATATATATATATATATATATTTATACAAATACATGAAATAAAATATATTTGTATCAAAATATTTATAGAAATACACATATAATAACGTAAATTTGTATGAAAATGTATAAACAAAATACACATTAAATAATGTAAATACGTATAAAGAAATATGTACAAAATACACATATAATCATGTAATTCGTATCAAAATAAATAAACAAAATACCAATAAAATAATATAAATTTGTATGAGTAAACGTGTATGTTGCATATTTTTTCAATACAAATTTACCTTATTATATACGTATTTTGTATATTAATATTAATAAATGTGTATTTGAATATATATTTTGATACAAATTTACATTATTTTATGTATTTTCTATATTTATTTCAATTCAAATTTAGCTTATTTTATGTGTCTTTTGTATATCTATTTTCATACAAATTTAATTATTTTTGTTTATTTTTGTATATAGTTTTATACAATTTTACGTTATTTTATGTGTATTTTGTATATTTATATTTATACAAGTAAACATTCTTTTATTGGCATTTAGTTTATTTATTTTGATACGAATTTACATTATTTTATGTGTATTTTGTATACATTTTCTTATACGTATTTACTTCATTTTATGTGTATTTTGTATATATATTTTATAGAAATCTACGTTATTTTATGTGTATTCATATATATATTTTGAAACAAATTTACATTGTTTGATGTGTATTTTGCATATCTATTTCAATACAAATCTACCTTATTGTATGTGCATTTTGTATATTTATTGTAATACAAATTTAAATATTTTATGTGTATTTTGGTATATATATTTTGATAAAAATGCGTTGTTTTATGGGTATTTTGCATCTTTATTTTCATAGAAATTTACATTATTTTATTAATACTCTGTGTATTTATTTTGATACTATTTTACATTATTCTATTTGTGTTTTGTATATATTTTTTTATACATATTTACATTATTTAATGTGTATTTTCTATATATATTTCATACAAATTTACGTTATTTTAAGTGTATTTGTTTATATATTTTCATTCAAATTTACATTATTTTATGTGTATTTTGTATATGTATTTCAATAGAAATTTAACTAGTTTTATGTGTATTTTGTATATATATTTTTATACAAATTTAAATTATTTTTGTGTATTTTTATAATAGAGTTTTATACAAATTTACAATATTTTATGTGTATTTTGTATATTTATTTTCATACAAATACACATTCTTTTATTGATATTTTGTTTATTTATTTTGATGCGAATTTACATTATTTAATGTGTATTGTGTATATATATATTTTTATACGTATTTACGTCAACCTTATTGTAGGTGTGCATTTTGTATATTAATTTTAGTACAAATTTAATTATTCTATGTGTATTTTTGTATATGTATTTAAAAAAAAAAATATGCTTTGTCTTATGGGTATTTTGCATCTTTATTTTCATACAAATTTAAATTATTTTTGATATTCTGTGTACTTATTTTGATACGATTTTACATTATTCTATGTATAACAAAATAAATACAGAATACACAAAATAGATATGCAAAATACATATAAACAATGTAAATTTGTTTCAAAATATATATACGAATACACATGAAATAAGGTAGATTTCTATAAAATATATATACAAAATACACATAAAATTAAGTAAATACGTATAAAAATGTATACAAAGTACACATAAAATAATGTAAATTAGTATCAAAATAAATAAACAAAATACCAATAAAAGAATATGTATTTGTATAAATATATATACAAAATACACATTAAATAATATAAATTTGTTTAAAACTATACAAAATACACATGAAATGATGTAAATACGTATAAAATATATATACAAAGTACACATCAAATAATGTAAATTCGTCAAAATAAATAAACAAAATATCAAAAAGAATGTGTATTTGTATGAAAATAGATATACCAAATACACATAGAATAACCTAAATTTGTATCAAACTATATACAAAAAATATTTTAAATTTGTATGAAAATAAATATACAAAATACACATAAAATTAGGTAAATTTGTATTGAAATACATACACAAAATACACATAAAATAATGTAAATTTGAATGAAAATACATCATCAAATACACTTAAAATAACGTAAATTTGTATAAAAAAATATGTACAAAACACAAATAGAATAATGTAAAATCGTATCAAAATGAATACACAGAATATTAATAAAATACGTAATGTAAATTTGTATGAAAATAAAGAAGCAAAATACCCATAAAATAACGCATTTTTTTTATTTATAAAAATATATATACCAAAATACATATCAAAAAATAAAATTTGTATTAAAATAAATATACAAAAAACACATACAATAAAATTAAATTTGTATTGAAATAGATATGCAAAATACATATAAAACAATGTAAATTTGTTTCAAAATATATATACGAATACACATAAAATAACGTAGATTTCTATAAAAATATATATACAATATACACATAAAATGAAGTAAATACGTATAAAAAAATGTATACAAAATACACATAAAATAATGTAAACTCGTATCAAAATAAGTAAACAAAATACCAATACAAGAATGTGTATTTGTATAATTATAAATATACAAAATACACACAAAATAACGTAAATTTATATAAAACGATATACAAAAATACACAGAAGTAATTAAATTTGTATGAAAATATATATATAAAAAAAAAACACAAAATAAGCTAAATTTGAATTGAAATATACATACAAAATAAATAAAATAAAGTAAATTTGTATCAAAATATTTATACAAATACACATAAAATAACGTAAATTTGTATAAAAATATATAAACAAAATACACATTAGATAATGTAAATACGTATAAAAAAATATATACAAAATACATATATAATCATGTAATTCGTATCAAAATAAATAAACAAAATACCAATAAATAATATAAATTTGTGTGAGTAAACGTGTATGTTGCATATTTTTTCAATACAAATTTACCTTATTATATACGCATTTTGTATATTAATTTTAATACAAATTTAATTATTCGATGTGTATTTTTGTATCTGTATTTTTATAAACATATGCTTTATTTTTTGGGTATTTTGCATCTTTATTTTCATACAAATTTACATTATTTTATTGATATTCTGCTCATTCATTTTGATGCAATTGACATTATTCTATGTGTATTTTATATATTTTCATACAAATTTACGTTATTTATATGAGTATTTGTTTATATATTTTGACACAAATTTACAATATTTTATGTTTATTTTGTATATACATTTCAAAAGAAATTTACCTAGTTTTATGTGTATTTTGTATATCTATTTTCATACAAACTCAAATTATTTCTATGTATTTTTGTATATATTTTAATACAAATTTTAGTTACGTTATGTGTGTTTTATAAATTTATTTTCATTCAAATATATATTATTTTATTGGTGTTTTGTTGATTTATATTGATACGAATTTACATTATTTTGTATATATATATATATATATATATATATATATATATATATATATATATATATATATATATATATATATATATATATATATATATATATATATATATATATATATATATATATATATATATATATATATATATATATATATATATATATATATATATATATATATATATATATATATATATATATATATATATTTTTTACATTATTTAATATTTATTTTGAATATATATTTTTATACAAATTCATGGTATTTTATGTGTATTTGTATATATATTTTCAAATAAATTTACGTTATTTTATGTGTATTTTATACATGTATTTTATTACAAATCTACCTTATTTTATGTTTATTTTGTATGTGTATTTTGTATATTTATATTTATCCAAATACACATTCTTTTATTAGTATTTTGTTTATTTATTTTAATTCGAATTGATATTATTTTATGTGTATTTTGTATATATTTTTTTATATGTATTTACTTAATTATCTGTGTATTTTGTATATATATTTTTATAGAAATCTACGTTTTTTTATTTGTATTCGTATATATATTTTGAAACAAATTTACATTGTTTTGTATGTATTTTTGCATATCTCTTTCAATACAAATTTACCTTATTGTATGTGCATTTTGTATATTTATTTCAATGCAAATTTAAATATCTTATGTGTATTTTGGTATATATATTTTTTATAAGAAATGCGCTATTTTATGGGAATTTTGCATCTTTATTTTCATACAAATTTACATTATTTTATTAATATTCAGTGTATTTATTTTGATACGATGTTACATTATTCTATTTGTTTTTTGTATATACTTTTTTGTACATATTTGCATTATTTAATGTGTATCTTGCATATATATTTTATACAAATTTATTATCTATTATCTATTTTCATACAAATACACATTCTTTTCATGATATTTTGTTTATTTATTTTGACACGAATCTACATTATTTGATATGTATTTTGTATATATATTTTTATACGTATTTACATAATTTCATATGTATTTTGTATATATATTTCTATAGAAATCTACTTTATTTTATGTTTATTCGTATATATATTTTGAAACAGATTTACATTGTTTTATATGTATTTTTGAATATCTCTTTCAATACAAATTTACCTTACTGTATATGCATTTTGTATATTTATTTCAATACAAATTTAAATATTTTATGTGTATTTTGGTAAATATATTTTTATAAAAAATGCGATAATTTTTAAGAATTTTGCATCTTTATTTTCAAACAAATTTACTTTATTTTATTGATATTCTGTGTATTTATTTTGATACGATTTTACATTATTCTATTTGTTTTTTGTATATATTTTTTTATACACATTTACATAATTTAATGTGTATCTTTCATATATATTTGATACAAATTTACGTTATTTTAAGTGTATTTGTTTATATATTTTCATTCAAATTTACATTATTTGATGTGTATTTTGTATATATATTTCAATACAAATTTACCTAATTTTATGTGTATTTTGTATATTTCTTTTCAAACGAATTTAAACTATTTTTGTGTATTTTTGTATATAGTTTTATACAAATTTAGGTTATTTTATGTACGCATTTACATTGTATTTAGTGTGTGTTTTGTATATATATTTTTAAGCATTTTTACTTCATTTTATGTGCATTTTTGTACATATATTTTTATAGAAATTTGCGTTATTTGTATATGTTTTCTCATACAAATTTACATTATTTTATTGCTATTTTGTTTATTTATTTTGATTCGAGTTACATGATTATATGTGTATTTTGTACATATTTTTTTACGTATTTACATTACTTAATTTTGTTTATATATTTTTAAACAAATCTACGTTATTATATGTATTTGTATAAATATTTTGATACAGATTTACATTATTTTATGTATTTTGTATGTACATTTCAATTCAAATTTAGCTTATTTTAGCTGTATTTTGTATAAATATTTTCATACAAATTTAATTACTTCTGTGTATTTTTGTATATAGTTTTATACAAATTTACGATATTTTTTTGTGTATTTTGTATATTTATATTTATACAAATACACATTCTTTTACTGGTATTTTGTTTATTTATTTTGATACGATTTTTATGTGTATTTTGTATTCATTTTTTTATACGTATTTACTTCATTTTATGTGTATTTTGTATATATTTTTATAGAAATCTACGTTATTTTATGTGTATTCGTATATATATTTTGAAACAAATTTACATTGTTTAATATGTATTTTGCATATCTATTTCAATACAAATTTGCAAATTTACTTTATTTTATGTGCATTTTTGTACATATATTTTTTTTAGAAATTTGCGTTATTTTATGTGTATTTGTATATGTTTTCTCATACAAATTTACATTATTTTATTGCTATTTTGTTTATTTATTTTGATACAAATGAAAATAGATATACAAAATATACATAAAATAAGCTAAATTTGTATTGAAATATATATACAAAATACATAAAATAATGTAAATTTGTATCAAAATATTTTAATAGATGCGCATAAAATAACGTAAATTTGTTTTAAAATATACAAAATACACATTAAATAATGTAAATATGTATAAAAAAATATATACAAAACACAAATAGAATAATGTAAAATCGTATCAAAATAAATACACAGAATATTAATAAAACAATGTAAATTTGTATGAAAATAAAGATGCAAAATACCCATTAAATAACGCATTTTTTATAAAAATATATATACCGAAATACACATGAAAAAATTAATTTGTATTAAAATAAATTTACAAAATTCACATACAATAAGGTAAATCTGTATTGAAATAGATATGCAAAATACATATAAAACAATGTAAATTTGTTTCAAAATATATATACGAATACACATAAAATAACGTAGATTTGTATAAAAATATAAATACAAAATAAACATAAAATGAAGTAAATACGTATAAGAAAATGTATACAAAATACACATAAAATAATGTAAATTCGTATCAAAATAAATAAACAAAATACCAATAAAAGAATGTGTATTTGTATAAATATAAATATACAAAATATACATAAAATATGGTAAATTTGTATAAAACTATATACAAAAAAATACAGAAGTAATTAAATTCGTATGAAAATAGATATACAAAATACAGATAAAATAAGCTAAATTTGAATTGAAATGTATAAACAAAATATATAAAATAATGTAGATTTGTATGAAAATATTTATAAAAATACCCATAAAATAACGCATTTTTTTTATTTATAAAAATATATATACCAAAATACACATCAAAAAATTAAATTTGTATTAAAATAAATATACAAAAAACACATACAATAAGGTAAATTTGTATTGAAATAGATATGCAAAATACATATAAAACAATGTAAATTTGTTTCAAAATATATATACGAATACACATAAAATAACGTAGATTTCTATAAAAATATATATACAAAATACACATAAAATGAAGTAAATACGTATAAAAAATGTATACAAAATACACATAAAATAATGTAAATTCGTATCAAAATAAATATACAAAATACCAATAAAAGAATGTGTATTTGTATAAATATAAATATACAAAATACACATAAAATAGCGTAAATTTATATAAAACTATATACAAAAATACACATAAGTATTTTAATTTGTATGAAAATAGATATACAAAATAAGGTAAATTCGTTTCAAATTCAATAAACAAAATTCAGATAAAAGAACGTATATTTGTAGAAAAAATAAATATACAAAATACACATTAAATAACGAAAATTTGTATGAAAATATATAAAAAAATAAACAAAAATAATTTCAATTTGTATGAAAATAAATATACAAAATACACATGTATTTTGTATATCTATTTTCACACAAATTTAATTACTTTTGTGTATTTTTGCATATAGTTTTATATAAATTTACGTTATTTTATTTGTATTTTGTAAATTTATATATATACAATACACATTCTTTTTATTAGTATTTTGTTTATTTATTTTGATACGAGTTTACATTATTTTGTGTATTTTGTATACCTTTTTTTATACGTATTTACTTCATTTTATGTGTATATACGAATGTGTATTCGTATATATATTTTTAAAAAATTTACATAGTTTTATATGTATTTTGCATATCTATTTCAAAACAAATTTACCTTATTGTATGTGCATTTTGTATATTTATTTTAATACAAAATCAAATATTTTATGTGTATCTTGGTATAAATATTTCTATAAAAAATGCTTTATTTTATGGGTATTTTGCATCTTAATTTTCATACAAATTTACATTATTTTATTAATATTCTGTGTATTTATTTTGATACTATTTTATATTATTCTATTTGTGTTTTGTATATATTCTTTTATACATATTTAAAATATTTAATGTATATTTTGCATATATATATTTTATCCAAATTTACGTGATTTTATATGTATTTGTTTATATATTTTCATAAAAATTTACATTATTTTATGTGAGTTTTGTATATGTATTTCAATACAAATTTGCCTAACTTTATGTGTATTTTGCATATCTATTTTCAAACAAATTAAAATTATTTTTGTGTATATTTGTATATATTTTTATTCAAATTTTAGTTATTTTATTTGTTTTTTGTATATATATTTTCCTACAAATATACATTCTTTTATTGGAATTTTGTGTATTTAATTTTTTACGGATTTACATTATTTTATGTGTATTTTGTATATATATTTTTCTACGTATTTAAACTATATTATGTGTATTTTATATATACATTTTCATAAAAATTTACGTTATTTTATTGTGTGTATTCGTATATATTTTGAAACATTTTATACAAATTCATGTTATTTTATGTGTATATGTATATATATTTTCATGCAAATTTATATTATTTTATGTACAAAATACATATGTATTTTGTATATTTATTTTCATACAAATTGAAATTATTTGTGTTTATTTTTTTATATATTTTCAAACAAATTTTCGTTATTTTATGTGTATTTTGTATATTTATTTTTTCTACAAATATACTTTCTTTTATCTGAATTTTGTTTATTGAATTTGAAACGAATTTACCTTATTTTGTATATCTATTTTCATACAAATTAAAATACTTCTGTGTATTTTTGTATATAGTTTTATATAAATTTACGTTATTTTATGTGTATTTTGTATATTTATATTTATACAAATACACATTCTTTTATTGGTATTTTGTATATTTATTTTGATACGAATTTACATTATTTTATGTGTATTTTGTATACATTTTTTTTTACGCATTTACTTCATTTTATGTGTATTTTGTATATATATTTTTATAGAAATCTACGTTATTTTATGTGTATTCGTATATATATTTTGAACCAAATTTACATTGTTTTATATGTATTTTGCATATCTATTTCAATACAAATTTACCTTATTGTATGAGTTTTTTATATATTTATTTTAATTCAAATTAAATTTTTTTATCTGTATTTTAGTATATATATTTTTATAAATAAAAAAAAATGCGTTATTTTATGGGTATTTTGCCTCTTTATTTTCATATAAATTTACAATATTTTATTTATATTCTGTGTGTTTATTTTGATACGATTTTACATTTTTCTATTTGTGTTTTGTATATATTTTTTTATACAAATTTACGTTATTTTAAGTGCATTTGTTTATGTCTTTTCATTCAAATTTACATTATTTTATGTGTATTTTGTATATGTATTTCAATACAAATTTACCTAATTTTATGTGTATTTTGTATATTTATTTTCATACAAGTTTAAAATATTTTTGTGTATTTTTGTATATAGTTTGATACAAATTTAGGTTATTTTATGTGTATTTTGTATACCTATTTCCATACAAATACACAATCTTTTATTGATATTTTGTTTATATATTTTGACGCGAATTTACAGTATTTAATGTGTATTTTGTATATATATTTTTATACGTATTTACATCATTTCATGTGTATTTTGTATATATATTCCTATAGAAATCAACGTTATTTTATGTGTATTCGTATATATATTTTGAAATAAATTTACATTGTTTTATGTGTATTTTGCGTTTTTTTTTCAATACAAACTTACCTTATTGTATGTGCATTTTGTATATTAATTTTAACACATTTAATTATTCTATGTGTATTTTTGTATATGTATTTAAAAAAAATATGCTTTATTTTATGGGTATTTTGCATCTTTATTTTCATACAAATTTACATTATTTTATTGATATTCTGTGTACTTATTTTGATACGATTTTACATTATTCTATGTATAACAAAAATAAATACAGAATACACAAAAATAGATATGCAAAATACATATAAACAATGTAAATTTGTTTCAAAATATATTTAAGAATACACATGAAATAAGGTAGATTTCTATAAAAATATATATAGAAAATACACATAAAATACAAAATACATATAAATAATATAAACTAGTATCAAAATAAATAAACAAAATACCAATAAAAGAATGTATTTGTATAAATATATATACAAAATACACATTAAATATATATAAATTGTTTAAAACTATACAAAATACACATTAAATAATGTAAATTCGCGTCAAAATAAATAAACAAAATATAAATAAAAGAATGTGTATTTGTATGAAAATATATACAAAATACATAAAATAACCTAAATTTGTATCAAACTATATACAAAATTCACAAAATATTTTAAATTTGTGAAATAAATATACAAAATACACATTAAATTAAATAAATTTGTATTGAAATACATACACAAAATACACATAAAATAATGTAAATTTGAATGAAAATACATAAACAAATACACTTAAAATAACGTAAATTTGTATAAAAAAAAACATGTTCAAAACACAAGTAGAATAATGTAAAATCGTATCAAAATAAATACACAGAATATTAATAAAATAATGTAAATTTGCATGAAAATAAACAAGCAAAATACCCATAAAATAACGCATTTTTTTTATTTTTAAAAAAATTATATACAAAACTTCACATCAAAAAGTTAAATTTGTATTAAAATAAATATACAAAAAACACATACAATAAGGTAAATTTGTATTGAAATAGATATGCAAAATACATATAAAACAATGTAAATTTGTTTCAAAATATATATACGAATACACATAAAATAACGTAGATTTCTATAAAAATATATATACAAAATACACATAAAATGAAGTAAATACGTATGAAAATGTATAAAAACTACTCATAAAATAATGTAAATTTGTATCAAAATAAATAAACAAAATACCAATAAAAGAATGTGTATTTATATAAATATAAATATACAAAATACACATAAAATAACGTAAATTTATATAAAACTATATACAAAAATACACAGAAGTAATTAAATTCGTATGAATAGATATACAAAATACAGATAAAATAAGCTAAATTTGATTTGAAATGTATATACAAAAACCATAAAATAATGTAAATTTGTATCAAAATATTTATAAAAATACATATAATAACGTAAATTTTGATACGATTTTACATTATTCTATTTGTGTTTTGTATATATTTTTTTATGCATATTTACATTATTTAATGTGTATTTTGTATATATATTTCATACAAATAATGTAAAATCGTATCAAAATTTACGTTATTATATGTATTTTTATAAATATTTTGATACAAATCTACATTATTTTATGTATTTTGTATATACATTTCAATTCAAATTTAGCTTATTTTATCTGTATTTTGTATATCTATTTTCATACGAATTTAATTACTTCTGTGTATTTTTGTATATAGTTTTATACAAATTTACCATATTTTATGTGTATTTTGTATATTTATATTTATACAAATACACATTCTTTTATTGCTATTTTGTTTATTTATTTTGATACGAATTTACATTATTTTATGTGTATTTTGTATACTTTTTTTTATACGTATTTACTTCATTTTATGTGTATTTTGTATATATATTTTTATACAAATCTACGTTATTTTATGTGTAATCATATATATATTTTGAAACAAATTTATATTGTTTTATATGTATTTTGCATATCTATTTAAATACAGATTTACCTTATTGTATGTGTATTTTGTATATTTATTTTAATACAAATTAACTTTTTCATGTGTATTTTGGTATATATATTTTTATAAAAAAAATGCGTTATTTAATGGGTATTTTGCATCTTTATTTTCATACAAATTTACATTGTTTTATTAATATTCTGTGTATTTGTTTTGATACGATTTTACATTATTCTATTTGTGTTTTGTATATATTTTTTTATACATATTTACATTATTTAACGTGTATTTTGTATATTTTAAAACAAATTTACGTTATTTTATGCGCATGTGTTAAAATATTTTGATACAAATTTACATTATTTTATGTATTTTGTATATATATTTCAATACAAATTTAGTTAATTTTATGTATATTTTGTATATCTATTTTCATTCGTATCAAAATAAATAAACAAAATAGCAATAAAATAATGTAAATTTGCATGAGAAAACATATACAAATACACATAAAATAACGCAAATTTCTAAAAAAGTATATGTACAAAAATGCACATAAAATAAAGTAAATTTGCATATAAATATATATACAAAACACACATTAAATTATGTAAATGCGTACATAAAATAACCTAAATTTGTATAAAACTATATACAAAAATACACAAAAATATATATACAAAAAACAAATAGAATAATATAAAATCGTATCAAAATAAATACACCGAATATTAATAAAATAATGTTAATTTGTATGAAAATAAAGATGCAAAATTCCCATCAAATAGCGCATTTCTTATAAAAATATATATACCAAAATACACATAAAATATTTAAATTTATATTGAAATAAATATACAAAATGCACATACAATAAGGTAAACTTCTATTGAAAGAGATTTGCAAAAATACATTTAAAACAATGTAAATTTGTTTCAAAATATATATACAAATACATATAAAATAACGTAGATTTCTATAAAAATATATATACAAAATACACATAAAATTAAGTAAATACGTATAAAAAAATTTAAACAAAATACACATAAAATAATGTAAATTCGAAACAAAATAAATAAACAAAATACCAATAAAAGAATGTGTAATTCTTCTGTGTATTTTTGTATATAGTTTTATACAAATTTACGATATTTTATGTGTATTTTGTATATTTATATTTATACAAATACACATTCTTTTACTGGTATTTTGTTTATTTATTTTGATACGATTTTTATGTGTATTTTGTATTCATTTTTTTATACGTATTTACTACATTTTATGTGTATTTTGTAAATATTTTTATAGAAATCAACGTTATGTTATGTGTATTCGTATATATATTTTGAAACAAATTTACATGGTTTTATATGTATTTTGCATATCTATTTCAATACAAATTTACCTTACAGTATGTGCATTTTTTATATTTATTTTAATACAAATTTTAATATTTTATGTGTATTTTGGTATATATATTTTTATAAAAAAAGCGTTATTTTATGGCTATTTTGCATCTTTATTTTCATACAAATTTACATTATTTTATTAATATTCTGTGTATTTATTTTGATACGAGTTTACATTATTCTATTTGTGTTTTGTATATATTTTTTTATACATATTTACATTATTTAATTAGTATTTTGTATATATATTTGATACAAATTTACGTTATTTTAAGTGTATATGTTTATATATTTTCATTCAAATTTCCATTATTTTATGTGTATTTTGTATATGTATTTCAATACAAATTTACCTAATTTTATGTGTATTTTGTATATTTATTTTCATACAAATTTAGATTATTTTTGTGTATTTTTGTATATAGTTTTATACAAACCTAGGTTATTTTATGAGTATTTTGTATATCTATTTTCATAGAAATACACATTCTTTTATTGATATTTTGTTTATTTATTTTGACGAGAATTTAAATTATTTAATGTGTATTTTGGATATATATTTTTATACGTATTTACATCATTTCATGTGTATTTTGTATATATATTTCTATAGAAATCTACGTTATATTATGTGTATTCGTATATAGATTTTTAAACAAATTTACACTTTTATGTGTATTTTGCATATTTTTTCAATACAAATTTACCTTATTGTATATGCATTTTGTATATTAATTTTAATACAAATTTAATTATTCTATGTGTATTTTTGTATATGTATTTTTATAAAAATATGCATTATTTTACGGGTATTTGGATCTTTATTTTCATACAAAATTTACGTTATTTTATTGATATTCTGCTCATTCATTTTGATACGATTTGACATTATTCTATGTGTATATTGTATATATTTTTCATACAAATTTACGTTATTTTATGTGTATTTGTTTATATATTTTGACACAAATTTACAATATTTTATGGGTATTTTGTACATATATTTCAAAAGAAATTTACGTAGTCTTATGTGTATTTTGAATATCTATTTTCATACAAACTCAAATTATTTATATGTATTTTTGTATATATTTCAATACAAATTTTATAATTGTTATGTGTATTTTGTAAATCTATTTTCATTCAAATATATATTATTTTATTGGTATTTTGTTGATTTATATTGATACGAATTTACACTATTTTATATGTACTTTTTATATATATTTTTATACGCTTTACATTATTTAATATTTATTTTGAATATATCATTTTATACAAATTCATGGTATTTTATGTGTATTTGTATATATATTTTCATATAAATTTACATTATTTTATGTGTATTTTGTACATATATTTCATTACAAATTTACCTTATTTTATGTTTATTTTGTATGTGTATTTTGTACATTTATATTTATACACGTTTACTCATACAAATTTATATTATTTTATTGGGATTTTGTTTATTTATTTTGATACGAGTTACATGATTATATGTGTATCTTGTACACATTTTTTTATTTACATTATTTAATGTGTATTTTGTTTATATATTTTCATACAAATTTACGTTATTATATGTGTATTTGTATAAATATTTTGATACAAATTTATTTTATTTCATGTATTTTGTATATATATTTCAATTCAAATTTAGCTTATTTTGTGTGTATTTTGTATATATTTTCATACAAATTTAATTACTTCTGTGTATTTTTGTATATAGTTTTATATAAATTTACGTTATTTTATGTGTATTTTGTATATTTATATTTATACAAATACACATTCTTTTATTGCTTTTTTTTGTTTATTTATTTTGATACGAATTTACATTATTTTATGTGTATTTTGTATACATTTTTTTATACGTATTTACTTCATTTTATGTGTATTTTGTATATATATTTTTATAGAAATCTACGTTATTTTATGTGTATTCGTATACATATTTTGAAACAAATTTACATTGCTTTATATGTATTTTGCATATCTATTTCAATAGAAATTTACCTTATTGTACATATAAAACAATGTAAATTTGTTTCAAAATATATGTACGATTACACATAAAATAACGTAGATTTCTATAAAAATATATATACAAAATACACATAAAATAAAAAAATTAAACAAAATACACATAAAATAAAAAACAAAATAAATAAACAAAATACCAATAAAAGAATGTGTATTTGTATAAATATAAATGTACAAAATACACATAAAAAATAAACATAAAATAAGGTAAATTTGTAATGAAATATATGTACAAAATACACATAAAATAATATAAATTTATATGAAAATATATATACAAATACACATAAAATACCATGAATTTGTATAAAATTATATATTCAAAATAAATATTAAATAATGTAAATGCGTATAAAAATATATATACAAAGTACATATAAAATAATGTAAATTCGTTTCAATATAAATCAACAAAATACCAATAAAATAATATATATTTGAATGAAAATAGATTTACAAAATACACATAACCTAACTAAAATTTGTATTCAAATATATAAAAAATACATAAAAATAATTTGAGTTTGTATGAAAATAGATATTCAAAATACACATAAAACTAGGTAAATTTCTTTTGAAATATATATACAAAATACCCATAAAATATTGTAAATTTGTGTCAAAATATATAAACAAATACACATAAAATAACGTAAATTTGTATGAAAAATATATACAAAATACATATAGAATAATGTCAAATCGTATCAAAATGAATGAGCAGAATATCAATAAAATAACGTAAATTTGTATGAAAATAAAGATGCAAAATACCCATAAAATAAAGCATATTTTTATAAAAATACATATAAAAAAATACACATAGAATAATTAAATTTGTATTAAAATTAATATACAAAATGCATATACAATAAATTTAAATTTAAATTTGATTATATTAAATTAAATAAATATACAAAATAAACAAAAAATAAGGTAAATTTGTAATAAAATATATATAAGAATACACATAAAATAATATAAATTTGTATGAAAATATATATACAAATACACATATAATAACATGAATTTGTATAAAATTTGTTTCAAAATATATACGAATACACACAATAAAATAACGTAAATTTTTATGAAAATGTATATATAAAATACACATAAAATAATTTAAATACGTAGAAAAAAAATATACAAAATACACATAAAATAATGTAAATTCGTAAAAAATTAAATACACAAAATTCCAATAAAAGAATGTATATTTGTAGGAAAATATATATACAAAAAACAAATAAAATAACTAAAATTTGTATAAAATATATACAAAAATACACAAAAATAATTTAAATTTGTTTGAAAATAGATATGCAAAATACACATAAAGTTAGGCAAATTTGTATTGAAATACATATACAACACTCACATAAAATAATGTAAATTTGTATGAAAATATATAAACAAATACATATAAAATAACGTAAATTTCGATAAAATATATATACAAAATATACATTAAATATTTTAAATATTTAAATATATTATATATTTTTTTATTGATATTTGCGTTATTTATGTGTATTTTGTATATGTTTTCTCATAGAAATTTACATTATTTTATTGGTATTTTGTCTATTTATTTTGATACGAATTACTTGATTATTTGTGTATTTTTTACATTTTTTATACGTATTTACATTATTTAATGTGTATTTTGTTTATATATTTTTATACAAATTTACGTTATTATATGTGTATTTGTATAGGTATTTTGATACAAATTTACATTATTTTATGTATTTTGAATATATATTTCAATTCAAATTTAGCTTATTTTATGTGTATTTTGTATATCTATTTATTTTAATACAAAATCAAATATTTTATTTTTTTTAGTATATATATATATATATATATATATATATATATATATATATATATATATATATATATATATATATATATATATATATATATATATATATATATATATATATATATATATATATATATATATATATATATATATATATATATATATATATATATATATATATATATATATATATATATATATATATATATATATATATATATATATATATATATATATATATATATATATATATATATATATATATATATATATATATATATATATATATATATTTATATATATATATATATATTTTTATTATACATATTTACATTATTTAAATTTTTTTTGTATATATATTTGATACAAATTTACGTTATTTTAATTCTATATGTTTATATATTTTCATTCAAATTTACATTATTTTAAGTGTATTTTGTATATGTATTTCAATACAAATTTACCTATTTTTATATGTTTTTTGTATATTTATTTTCATACAAGTTTAAATTATTTTTGTGTATTTTTGTACATAGTTTTATTCAAATTTAGGTTATTTTATGTGTATTTTGTATATCTATTTTCATACAAATACACATTCTTTTCATGATATTTTGTTTATTTATTTTGACACGAATTAACATTATTTAATGTGTATCTTATATATATATATTTTTATACGTATTTACATTATTTCAAGTGTATTTTGTATATATATTTCTATAGAAATCTGCGTTATTTTATGTGTATTCGTATATATATTTTGAAACAAATTTACATTGTTTTATGCGTATTTTGCATATTTTTTCAATACAAATTTACCAAATTGTATGTGCATTTTGTATATTAATTTTAATACAAATTTGATTAATCTATGTGTATTTTTGTATATGTATTTTTATAAAAATATGATTTATTTTATGGGTATTTTGCATCTTTATTTTCATACAAATTTACATTATTTTATTGATATTCTGTGTATTTATTTTGATATGTTTTTACATTATTCAATGTGTATTTTGTATATATATTTTATATAAAATGTATTTGTTTTCATTTCATACAAATCTACATTATTTTATGTGTTTTTTGTACATGTATTTAAATACAAATTTAACTAGTTATATGTGTATTTTGAATATCTATTTTGTATGTATATTTTCATAGAAAGTTACTCTATTTTATGAGTATTCGTATATATATTTTGATACAAATTTACATTATTAATGTGTATTTTGCATATCTATTTCAATACAAATTTACTTTATTGTACGTGCATTTTGTATATTTATTTTAATACAAATTTAATTATTTTATATGTATTTTTGTATATATATTTTTATGCAAATATGCGTTATTATATGGATATTTTGCATCTTTATTTTCATACAAATTTACATTATTTTATTGATATTCTCTTTATTTATTTTGATACGATTTAACATTATTCTATGTGTTTTTTGTATATATTTTTTTATACATATTTACATTATTTAATGTTCATTTTCTATATATATTTTATCCAAATTTACATTATTTTATGTGTATTTGTTTATATATTTTCATTCATATTTACATTATTTTATGTGTTTTTTGTATATATATTTTTCTACGTATTTAAATTATTTTATGTGTATTTTGTATATATATTTTCATAAAAAAATTACGTTATTTTATTGTGTGTATAAGTATATATTTTGATACAAACTTCATACAAATTCATGTTATTTAATGTGTATTTGTATATATATTTTCATACAAATTTATATTATTTTATGTGTATTTTTTCATATATTTCATTACAAATTTACCTTATTTTATGTTTATTTTGTATATATATTTCATTAAATTTTAAATTATTTTATGTGTATATTTGTATTTGTATTTAGGTTATTTAATGTGTATTTTGTATATATATTTTCATCCAAAATTACATTATTATATTGGTATTTTCTTAATTTAATTCGATACAAATTTAGATTATTTCATAGGTATTTTGTATACATATTTTTATACTCATTTACATTATCTAATGTGTGTTTTGTATATATATTTTTATGCAAATTTATTTTATGTTCATTTTTGTACATATATTTTTATAGAAATTTGCGTTATTTTATGTATATAGTTTTATATAAATTAACGTTATTATATGTGCATTTTGTATATTTATATTTATACAAATACACATTCTTTTATTGCTATATTGTTTATATTTATACGAATTTACATTATTTTATGTGTATTTTGTATACATTTTTTTATACGTATATACTTAATTTTATGTGTATTTTGTATATGTATTTTAATAGAAATCTACGTTATTTTATGTGTATTCGCATATATATTTTGAAACAAATTTACATTATTTTATATGTATTTTGCATATCTATTTCAATACAAATTTACCTTATTGTATGTGCACTTTGTATATTTATTTTGATACAAATTCAAATATTTTATGTGTATTTTGGTATCAATAATTTTATAAAAAATGCGTTATTTTATAGGTATTTTGCATCTTAATTTTCATACAAATTTACATTATTTTATTAATATTCTGTGTATATATTTTGATACGATTTTACATTAATCTATTTGTGTTTTGTATATATTTTTTTATACATATTTACATTATTTAATGTGTATTTTGTATATATATTTCATACAAATTTACGTTATTATATGTGTATTTGTTTATATATTTTCTTTCAAATTTCCATTATTATATGTGTATTTTGTATATGTATTTCAATAGAAATTAACCTAATTTTATGTGTATTTTGTATATTTCTTTTCATACAAATTTAAATTATTTTTGTGTATTTTTGTATATAGTTTTATACAAATTTAGGTTATTTAATGTACGCGTTTACATTATTTAATGTGTGTTTTGTATATATATTTTTATCCAAAGTTAATTTATTTTACGTTCATTTTTGGACATATATTTTTATAGAAATTAGCGTTATTTTATATGTATTTATATGTTTCTACATACAAATTTACATTATTTTATTGATATTTTGTTTATTTAGTACATGATTATATGTGTATTTGTATTTTTTTTTTTTATATTTACATTACTTAATGTGTATTTTGTTTATATATTTTTAAACAAATTTACGTTATTATTATTATAAATATTTTGATACAAATTTACATTATTTTATGTATTTTGTATATACATTTTAATTCAAATTTAGCTTATTTTATCTGTATTTTGTATATCTATTTTCATACAATTTAATTCCTTCTGTATTTTGTATATAGTTTTATACAAATTTACGTTATTTATGTATATTGTATATTATATTTTTATTTAAATACATTCTTTTTATTTATATTTGTTTTTTTATTTTTTTAATGAATTTACATTATTTTTTTTATTTTATTTTGTATATATTTTTAATTTATATTTATTTTACGTGTATTTTTACATATATTTTTATACAAATCTACGTTATTTTATGTGTATTCGTATATATTTTGAAACAAATTTACATTGTTTTATATGTATTTATTTTGCATATCTATTTCAATACAGATTTACCTTATTGTATGTGTTTTTTGTATATTTATTTTTTAATACAAATTATTTTTGTATGTATTTTTGTATATATATTTAAAAAAAAATGCGTTATTTTATGGGTATTTTGCTTCTTTATTTTCATACAAATTTACATTACTTTATTAATATTCTGTGTATTTATTTTGATACGATTTTACATTATTCTATTTGTGTTTTGTATATTTTTTTTTATACAAATTTACGTTATTTTAAGTGTATTTGTATATGTATTTTCATTCAAATTTACAGTATTTTATGTGCATTTTGTATATATATTTCAATACAAATTTACCTAATTTTATGTGTATTTTGTATATTTATTTTCATACAAATTTAAATTATTTTTGTGTATTTTTGTATATAATTTTATACAAATTTATGTTATCTTATGTGTATTTTGTATATTTATTTTCATACAAATACACATTCTTTTATTGACATTTTGTTTATTTATTTTGACGCGAATTTACATTATTTAATGTGTATTTTGTATATATATTTCTATACGTATTTACATCCTTTCATGTGTATTTTGTATATTTATAAAAAATGCGTTATTTTATGGGTATTTTGCATCTTTATTTTCATACAAATTTACATTATTTTATTTACATTCTGTGTATTTATTTCAATACGATTTTACATTATTCTATTTGTGTTTTGTATATATATTTTTTATACATATTTACATTATTTAATAATTATTTTTTATATATATTTTATACAAATTTATGTTAATTTAAGTGTATTTGTTTATATATTTTCATTCAAATTTACATTATTTTATGTGTATTTTGTATATGTATTTCTTTACAAATTTACCTAATTTTATGTGTATTTTGTATATTTATTTTCATACAAATTTAACTTATTTTTGTGTATTTTTATAAATAGTTTTATACAAATTTACGTTATTTTATGTGTATTTTGTATATGTATTTTCATACAAATACTCATTCTTTTATTGATATTTTAATTATTTATTTTGACACGAATTTACATTATTTAATGTGTATTTTGTATATTTATTTTTATACGTATTTACAACATTTCATGTGTATTTTGTATATATATTTCTATAGAAATCTACGTTATTTTATATGTATTCGTATATATATTTTGAAACAAATCTATTTTATTTTATGTGTATTTTGTATATATATTTCATTATAAATTTTAAGTTTATTTTTATATCTATTTTCATTCAAATTCAAATCATTTTATGTGTATATATTTATTTGTATTTACGTTATTTTATGTGTATTTTCTATATATATTTTCATTTAAAATTACATTATTTTATCGGTATTTTGTTCGTTTATTTCGATACGAATTTAGATTATTTCATGTGTATTTTCTATACATATACATATAGAGTAAATTTCTATGAAAATATATATTCAAAATACATATAAAATTATGTAAATAAGTATAAAAATATATATATCAAATACACCTAAAAAAAAATGAAAATTCGTATCAAAATAAATAAATAAAATTCCGATAAAAGAACGTAAATTCGAATTAAAATAAATAAACAAAATACCAATAAAAGAATGTGTATTTGGATAAATATAAATATACAAAATACACATACAAAATAAACATAAAATAAGGTAGATTTGTAATAAAATATATGTACAAAATATTTTATGTGTATCAAATAATGTAAATTTATATGAAAATATATATACAAATACACATAAAATACCCTGAACTTGTATAAAAATATATATTCAAAATAAATATTAAATAATGGAAAAGCGTATAAAAATATATATACAAAGTACATATAAAATAATGTAAATTCGTATCAATATAAATCAAGAAAACACCAATAAAATAATATATATTTGAATGAAAATAAATTTACAAAATAAACATAACATAACTAATATTTGTATTAAAATATATTCAAAAATACATAGAAATAATTTGAGTTTGTATGAAAATAGATATACAAAATACACATAAAACTAGGTAAATTTCTTTTGAAATGTATATACAAAATACCCATAAAATATTGTAAATTTGTGTCAAAATATATAAACAAATACACATAAAATAACGTAAATTTGTATGAAAAACATATACAAAATACACATAGAATAATGTCAATTCCTATCAAAATGAATGAGCAGAATATCAATAAAATAATGTAAATTTGTATGAAAATAAAGATGCAAAATACCCAAAAAATAAAGAATATGTTTATAAAAATACAGATACAAAAATACACATCGAATAATTAAATTTGTATTAAAATTAATATACAAAATGCGTATATAATAAGGTAAATTTGTATTGAAAAAATATGCAACATACACGTTTACTCATACAAATTTATATTATTTTATTGGTAATTTGTTTATTTATTTTGATACGAATTACATGACTATATGTGTATTTTGTACATATTTTTTTTATACGTATTTAATTATTTAATGCATATTTTGTTTATATATTTTCATACAGATTTACGTTATTATATGTGTATTTGTATAAATATTTTGATACAAATTTACTTTATTTTATGTATTTTGTATATATATTTCAATTCAAATTTAGCTTATTTCGTGTGTATTTTGTATATATTTGTATACAAATTTAATTACTTCTGTGTATTTTTGTATATAGTTTTATATAAATTTACGTTATTTTATGTGTAATTTGTATATTTATATTCATACAAATACACATTCTTTTATTGGTATTTTGTTTATTTATTTTGATACGAATTTACATTATTTTATGATATATTTTTTATCCAAATTTACATTATTTTATGTGTATTTGTTTATATATTTTCATACATATTTACATTATTTTATGTGTTTTTTGTATATATACTTTTCTACGTATTTAAATTATTTTATGTGTATTTTGTATATACATTTTCATAAAAAAATTACGTTATTTTATTGTGTGTATAAGTATATATTTTGATACAAATTTTATACAAATTCATGTTATTTAATGTGTATTTGTATATATATTTTCATACAAATTTATATTATTTTATGTGTATTTTTTCATATATTTCATTACAAATTTACCTTATTTTATGTTTATTTTGTATATTTATTTCATTCAGTTTTAAATTATTTTATGTGTATATTTGTATTTGTATTTAGGTTATTTTGTGTGTATTTAGTATATATATTTTCATCCAAAATTACATTATTTTATTGGTATTTCTTAATTTAATTCATTACGAATTTAGATTATTTTATAGGTATTTTGTATACATATTTTTATACTCATTTACATTATCTAATGTGTGTTTTGTATATATATTTTTATGCGAATTTATTTAATGTTCATTTTTGTACATATATTTTTATAGAAATTTGCGTTATTTTATGTATATAGTTTTATATAAATTTACGTTATTTTATGTGCATTTTGTATATTTATATTTATACAAATACACATTCTTTTATTGGTATATTGTTTATTTACATTTATACGAATTTACATTATTTTATGTGTATTTTGTATACATTTTTTATACGTATTTACTTAATTTTATGTGTATTTTGTATATGTATTTTTTTAGAAATCTACGTTATTTTATGTGTATTCGTATATATATTTTGAAACAAATTTACATTATTTTATATGTATTTTGCATATCTATTTTAATACAAATTTACCTTATTGAATGTGCATTTTGTATATTTATTTTAATACAAGTTCAAATATTTTATGTGTATTTTGGTATCAATAATTTTATAAAAAATGCGTTATTTTATAGGTATTTTGCATCTTAATTTTTATTTTATATGTACTTTGTATATATATCTTTATACGCTTTTACATTATTTAATATTTATTTTAAATACATATTTTTTCATACAGATTCATGGTATTTTATGTGTATTTGTATATATATTTTCATTTAAATTTGCATTATTTTATGTGTATTTTGTACATATATTTTATTAAAATCTACCTTATTTTATGTTTATTTTGTATGTGTATTTAGTATATTTATATTTATCCAAATACACATTCTTTTATTGGTATTTTGTTTATTTATTTTAATTCGAATTTACATTATTTTATGTGTATTTTGTACACATTTTTTTATACGTATTTACCTAATTTTATGTGTATTTTGTATATATATTTTTATAGAAATCTACGTTTTTTTATTTGTATTCGTATATATATTTTGAAACAAATTTACATTGTTTTATATGTATTTTTGCATATCTCTTTCAATACAAATTTACCTTATTGTATGTGCATTTTGTATATATATTTCAATACAAATTTAAATATATTATGTGTATTTTGGTATATATATTTTTATAAGAAATGCGCTATTTTATGGGAATTTTGCATCTTTATTTTCATACAAATTTACATTATTTTATTAATATTCGGTGTATTTATTTTGATACGATTTTACATTATTCTATTTGTTTTTTGTAAATACTTTTTTAAACATATTTACATTATTTAATGTATATCTTGCATATATATTTTATACAAATTTATTATCTATTATCTATTTTCATACAAATACACATTCTTTTCATGTTATTTTGTTTATTTATTTTGACACGAATTTACATTATTTGATATGTATTTTGTATATATATTTTATACGTATTTACATAATTTCATATGTATTTTGTATATATATTTAATAGATATTCAAAATACACATAAAATAACCTAAATTTGTATCAAACTATATACAAAAATACACACAAATATTTTAAATTTGTATGAAAATGAATATTCAAAATACATATAAAATTAGGTAAATTTTTATGGAAATACATATACAAAATACACATAAAATAATGTAAATTTGAATGAAAATACATAAACAAATACTCTTAAAATAACGTAAATTTGAATAAAAAAATATGTACAAAACACAAATAGAATAATGTAAAATCGTATCAAAATAAATACACAGAATATTAATAAAATAATGTAATTTTGTATGAAAATAAAGAGGCAAAATACCCATAAAATAACATTTTTTTGTTATAAAAATATATATGCAAAATACACATAAAAATTAGATTTATTAAAATAAATATATAAAAACACATACAATAAAATAAATTTGTATTGAAATATATACGCAAAATACATATAAAACAATAAATTTTTTCAAAATATGTATAGAATATATATATATATATATATATATATATATATATATATATATATATATATATATATATATATATATATATATATATATATATATATATATATATATATACAAAATACACATAAAATGAAGTAGATACGTAAAAATGTATACAAAATACACATAAAATAATGTAAATTCATCAAATAAATAAACAAAATACCAATAAAAGAATGTTGTATAAATATAAATATACAAAATACACATAAAATAACGAAATATATAAAACTATATACATAAATACACAAGTAATTAAATTTGTGAAAATATACAAAATACACACAAAATAAGCTAAATTTGAATTGAAATATATATACAAAATACATGAAATAAAGTAAATTTGTATCAAAATATTTATACAAATACACATATAATAACGTAAATTTGTATGAAAATATATAAACAAAATATGTGCACAAAATACACATATAATCATGTAATTCGTATCAAAATAAATAAACAAAATACCAATACAATAATATAAATTTGTATGAGTAAACGTGTATGTTGCATATTTTTTCAATACAAATTTACCTTATTATATACGCATTTTTTATATTAATTTTAATACAAATTTAATTATTCGATGTGTATTTTTGTATCTGTATTTTTATAAACATATGCTTTATTTTTTGGGTATTTTGCATCTTTATTTTCATTCAAATATACATTAATTTATTGATATTCTGCTCATTCATTTTGATACGAATTGACATTATTCTATGTGTATTTTGTATATATTTTTCATACAAATTTACGTTATTTTATGTGTATTTGTTTATATATTTTGACACAAATTTACAATATTTTATGGCTATTTTGTATATACATTTCAAAAGAAATTTACCTAGTTTTATGTGTATTTTGTATATCTATTTTCATACAAACTCAAATTATTTCTATGTATTTTTGTATATATTTTAATACAAATTTTAGTTATGTTATGTGTATTTTGTAAATTTATTTTCATTCAAATATATATTATTTTATTGGTGTTTTCTTGATTTATATTGATACGAGTTTACATTATTTTATATGTACTTTGTATATATATTTTTATACGCTTTTACATTATTTAATATTTATTTTGAATATATATTTTTATACAAATTCATGGTATTTTATGTGTAGTTGTATATATATTTTTATATAAATTTACATTATTTTATGTGTATTTTGTACATATATTTTTTTACAAATCTACCTTATTTTATGTTTATTTTGTATGTGCATTTTGTATATTTATATTTATCCAAATACACATTCTTTTATTGGTATTTTGTTTATTTATTTTAATTCGAATTTACATTATTTTATGTGTATTTTGTATACACTTTTTTATACGTATTTACTTAGTTTTAAGCGTATTTTGTATATATATTTTTATAGAAATCTACGTTTTTTTATTTGTATTCGTATATATATTTTGAAACAAATTTACATTGTTTTATATGTATTTTTGCATATCTCTTTCAATACAAATTTACCTTATTGTATGTGCATTTTGTATATTTATTTCAATGCAAATTTAAATATTTTATGTGTATTTTGGTATATATATTTTTATAAGATTACGAAAATTTGAATAAAAATATACAAAAAAACAAAAAAATAAATTTCAATTTGTATGAAAATAGATACAAAATACACATATAATTAGTTAAATTTTATTTAAATAAATGTACAAAATACATAAATAATGTAAATTTGTATGAAATGAAAACAAATTACATAAAATTCGCGTCAAAATAAATAAACAAAATATCAATAAAAGAATGTGTATTTGTATGAAAATAGATACAAAATACATAAATAACCTATATTTGTATCAAACTATATACAAAAATACACAAAAATATTTTAAATTTGTATGAAAATAAATATACAAAATACACATAAAATTAGGTAAATTTGTAATGAAATACATACACAAAATACACATAAAATAATTTTATGTGTATTTTATATATACATTTTCATAAAAATTTACGTTATTTTATTGTGTGTATTCGTATATATTTTGAAGCAAATTTTATACAAATTTATGTTATTTTATGTGTATTTGTATATGTATTTTCATTCAAATTTATATTGTTTCATGTGTATTCTTACATATATTTTATTACAAATTTACCTTATTTTATGTTTATTTTGTATATTTATTTCATTCAATTTTAAATTATTTAATGTGTATATTTGTATTTGTATTTGTATCGTAAATTTGTATAAAACTATATACAAAAATACACAGAACAAATACACATTCTTTTATTGGTATTTTGTTTATTTATTTTGTTTCGAATTTATATTATTTTGTGTATTTTGTTTGTTTTTTATACGTATTTACCTAATTTTATGTGTATTTTGTATATATGTTTTTATAGAAATCTACGTTATTTTATGTGTATTCGTATATATATTTTGAAACAAATTTACAATTTTTTATATGTATTTTTGCATATCTCTTTCAACAGAAGTTTACCTTATTGTATGTGCATTTTGTATATTTATTTCATTACAAATTTAAATATTTTATGTGTATTTTGGTATATATATTTTTATAAGAAATGCGCTATTTGATGGGAATTTTGCATCTTTATTTTCATACAAATTTACATTATTTTATTAATTTTCGGTGTATTTATTTTGATACGATTTTACATTATTCTATTTGTTTTTTGTATATATATTTTTTTATACATATTTACATTATTTAATGTGTATCTTGCATATATATTTTATACAAATTTATTATCTATTATTTATTTTCATACAAATACACATTCTTTTCATGATATTTTCTTTATTTATTTTGTCACAATTTACATTACTTAATATATTATTTTATATATATATTTTTATACGTATTTACATAATTTCATGTGTATTTTGTATATATATTTCTATAGAAATCTACGTTATTTTATGTGTATTCGTATATAT
Organism: Eriocheir sinensis; assembly: GCF_024679095.1. Taxonomy (NCBI): domain Eukaryota; kingdom Metazoa; phylum Arthropoda; class Malacostraca; order Decapoda; family Varunidae; genus Eriocheir; species Eriocheir sinensis. The sequence goes on from NW_026111986.1 coordinate 240,737, forward strand.
TTTGAAACAAATTTACACTGTTTTATTTGTATTATGCGTTTTTTTTCAATACAAATTTACCTTATTGTATGTGTGCGTTTTGTATATTAATTTTAATACAAATTTAATTATTCTATGTGTATTTTTGTATATGTATTTAAAAAAAATATATATACTTTATCTTATGGGTATTTTGCATCTTTATTTTCATACAAATTTAAATTATTTTATTGATATTCTGCGTACCTATTTTGATACGATTTTACATTATTCTATGTATAACAAAAATAAATACAGAATACACAAAAAAATATATGCAAAATACATATAAACAATGTAAATTTGTTTCAAAATATATATACGAATACACATGAAATACGGTAGATTTCTGTAAAAATATATATGCAAAATACACATAAAATTAAGTAAATACGTATAAAAAATGTATACAAAATACACATAAAATAATGTAAATTGGTATCAAAATAAATAAACAAAATACCAATAAAGAATGTGTATTTGTATAAATATATATATACAAAATACACATTAAATAGTATAAATTTGTTTAAAACTATACAAAATACACAGGAAATGATGTAAATACGTATAAAAATATATATACAAAATACACATTGAATAATGTAAATTCGCGTCAAAATAAATAAACAAAATATCAATGAAAGAATGTGTATTTGTATGAAAATAGATATACAAAATACACATAAAATATCCTAAATTTGTATCAAACTATATACAAAAATACACAAAAACATTTTAAATTTGTGTGAAAATAAATATACAAAATACACATAAATTTGTATTGAAATACATACACAAAATACACATAAAATAATGTAAATTTGAATGAAAATACATAAACAAATACACTTAAAATAACGTAAATTTGTATAAAAAAAATATGTTCAAAACACAAATAGAATAATGTAAAATCATATCAAAATAAATACACAGAATATTAATAAAATAATGTAAATTTGTATGAAAATAAAGAAGCAAAATACCCATAAAATAACGCATTTTTATTTATAAAATATATATGCCAAAATACACATCAAAAATTAAATTTGTATTGAAATAATATACAAAAACACATACAATAAGGTAAATTTGTATTGAAATTGATATGCAAAATACATATAAAACAATGTAAATTTGTTTCAAATATATATACAATACACATAAAATAACGTAAATTTCTATAAAATATATACAAAATACACATAAAATTAAGTAAATACGTATAAAAATTTATACAAAAAACAAATAAAATAAAGAAAATTCTAAATAAAATAAATAAACAAAATACCAATAAATGAATGTGTATTTGTATAAATATAAATATACAAAATACACATAAAATGACGTAAATTTATATAAAACTATATACAAAAATACACAGAAGTAATTAAATTTGTATGAAAATATATACAAAATACACTCAAAATAAGCTAAATTTGAATTGAAATATATAAACAAAATACATGAAATAAAGTAAATTTGTATCAAAATATTTATACAAATACACATATAATAACGTAAATTTGTATGAAAATATATAAACAAAATACACATTAAATAATGTAAATACGTATAAAAAATATGTACAAAATACACATATAATCATGTAATTCGTATCAAAATAAATAAACAAAATACCAATAAAATAATATAAATTTGTATGAGTAAACGTGAATGTTGCATATTTTTTCAATACAAATTTACCTTATTATATACGCATTTTGTATATTAATTTTAATATATGTGTATTTGAATATATATTTTGATACAAATTTACCTTATTTTATGTATTTTCTATATTTATTTCAATTCAAATTTAGCTTATTTTATGTGTCTTTTGTATATCTATTTTCATACAAATTTAATTATTTTTATTTTTGTATATAGTTTTATACAATTTTACGTTATTTTATGTGTATTTTGTATATTTATATTTATACAAGTAAACATTCTTTTATTGGCAATTAGTTTATTTATTTTGATACGAGTTTACATTATTTTATGTGTATTTTGTACACATTTTCTTATACGTATTTACTTCATTTTATGTGTATTTTGTATATATATTTTTATAGAAATCTACGTTATTTTATGTGTATTCATATATATTTTGAAACAAATTTACATTGTTTTATGTGTATTTTGCATATTTTTTTAATAAAAATTTACCTTATTGTATGTGCATTTTGTATATTTATTGTAATACAAATTTAAATATTTTATGTGTATTATGGTATATATATTTTCATAAAAAATGCGTTGTTTTATGAGTATTTTGCATCTTTATTTTCATACAAATTTACATTATTTTATTAATATTCTGTGTATTTATTTTGATACTATTTTACATTATTCTATTTGTGTTTTGTATATATTTTTTTATACATATTTTCATTATTTTATGTTTTTTGTATATATTTTTGATACAAATTTACGTTATTTTAAGACTATATGTTTATATATTTTCATTCAAATTTACATTATTTTATGTGAATTTTGTATATGTATTTCAATAGAAATTTACCTATTTTTATATGTTTTTGTATATATTTTTATACAAGTTTAAATTATTTTTGTGTATTTTTGTATATAGTTTTATACAAATTTACAATATTTTATTTGTATTTTGTATATCTAGTGTCATACAAAAACATATTCATTTATTGATATTTAGGTTAGTTATTTTTTCGCGAATTTACATGAGTTAATCTTTCTTTTGTATCTATATTTTTATAAGTATTTACGTCATTTCATGTGTATTTTTGTATATATATTTCAATAGAAATATACATATTTTATGTGTATTCGTATATATATTTTGAAACAAATTTACATTGTTTTATGTGTATTTTGCATATTTTTTAATACAAATTTACCTTATTGTATGTGCATTTATAATATTAATTTTAATGCAAAGTTAAGTATTCTATGTGTATATTTGTATATGTAATTTAAAAAAAAAAGCTTTATTTTATGGGTATTTTGCATTTTTATTTTCATACAAATTTACATTATTTTATTGATATTCTGTGTATTTATTTTGATATGATTTTACATTATTCTATGTGTATTTTGTATATATATTTTATATAAAATGTATTTGTTTTCATTTCATACAAATCTACATTATTTTATGTGTTTTTTGTACATGTATTTAAATACAAATTTAACTAGTTATATGTGTATTTTGTATATCTATTTTGTTTGTATATTTTCATAGAAATCTACTCTATTTTATTAGTATTCGTATATATATTTTGATACAAATTTACATTATTAATGTGTATTTTGCATATCTATTTCAATACAAATTTACTTTATTGTACGTTCATTTTGTATATTTATTTTAATACAAATTTAATTATTTTATGTTTTTTTGTATATATATTTTTATGCAAATATGCGTTATTATATGGATATTTTGCATCTTTATTTTCATACAAATTTACATTATTTTATTGATATTGTCTTTATTTATTTTGATACGATTTAACATTATTCTATGTGTTTTTTGTATATATTTATATATATATATATATATATATATATATATATATATATATATATATATATATATATATATATATATATATATATATATATATATATATATATATATATATATATATATATATATATATATATTTTACATTATTTTGTATATATATATATATATATATATATATATATATATATATATATATATATATATATATATATATATATATATATATATATATATATATATATATATATATATATATATATATATATATATATATATATATATATATATATATATATATTTTATGTGTATATTATTCATTTTCATACATATTTACATTATTTTATGTGTTTTTGTATATACATTTTCTACTTAAATTATTTTATGGGTTTTTGTATATACATTTTCATAAAAAATTACGTTATTTTATTGTGTGTATAAGTATATATTTTGATACAAATTTTATACAAATTCATGTTATTTAATGTGTATTTGTATATATATTTTCATACAAATTTATATTATTTTATGTGTATTTTTTCATATATTTCATTACAAATTTACCTTATTTTATGTTTATTTTGTATATTTATTTCATTCAATTTTAAATTATTTTATGTGTATATTTGTATTTGTATTTGTATTTAGGTTATTTTATGTGTATTTTGTATATATATTTTCATCCAAAATTACATTATTTTATTTGTATTTCTTAATTTAATTCGATACGAATTTAGATTATTTCATAGGTATTTTGTATACATATTTTTACACTCATTTACATTATCTAATGTGTGTTTTGTATATATATTTTTATGCAAATTTATCTAATGTTCAATTTTGTACATATATTTTTATAGAAATTTGCGTTATTTTATGTATATAGTTTTATATAAATTTACGTTATTTTATGTGCATTTTGTACATTTATATTTATACAAATACACATTCTTTTATTGGTATATTGTTTATTTACATTTATACGAATTTACATTATTTTATGTGTATTTTGTATACATTTTTTATACGTATTTACTTAATTTTATGTGTATTTTGTATATGTATTTTTATAGAAATCTACGTTGTTTTATGTGTATTCGTATATGTATTTTGAAACAAATTTACATTATTTTATATGTATTTTGCATATCTATTTCAATACAAATTTACCTTATTGTATGTGCATTTTGTATATTTATTTTGATACAAATTCAAATATTTTATGTGTATTTTGGTATCAATAGTTAAAAAAAAATGCGTTATTTTATAGGTATTTTGCATCTTAATTTTCATTTTATATGTACTTTGTATATATATTTTTATACGCTCTTACATTATTTAATATTTATTTTGAATATATATTTTTATACAAATTCATGGTATTTTATGTGTATTTGTCTATATATTTTCATATAAATTTACATTATTGTATGTGTATTTTGTACATATATTTTAATACAAATCTACCTTATTTTATGTTTATTTTGAATGTGTATTTTGTATAATTATATTTATCCAAATACACATTCTTTTATTGGTATTTTTTTTATTTATTTTAATTCGAAGTTACATTATTTTATGTGTATTTTGAATAATTTTTTTATACGTATTTACTTAATTTTATGTGTATTTTGTATATATAATTTTATAGAAATCTACGTTTTTTTATTTGTATTCGTATATTTGTATTGTATATTTATTTTGATACAAATTCAAATATTTTATGTGTATTTTGGTATCAATAGTTAAAAAAAAATGCGTTATTTTATAGGTATTTTGCATCTTAATTTTCATTTTATATGTACTTTGTATATATATTTTTATACGCTCTTGCATTATTTAATATTTATTTTCAATATATATTTTTATACAAATTCATGGTATATTATGTGTATTTGTATATATATTTTCATATAAATTTACATTATTGTATGTGTATTTTGTACATATATTTTATTACAAATCTACCTTATTTTATGTTTATTTTGAATGTGTATTTTGTATAATTATATTTATCCAAATACACATTCTTTTATTGGTATTTTTTTTATTTATTTTAATTCGAAGTTACATTATTTTATGTGTATTTTGAATAATTTTTTTATACGTATTTACTTAATTTTATGTGTATTTTGTATATATAATTTTATAGAAATCTACGTTTATATATTTTGAAACAAATTTACATTGTTTTATATGTATTTTTGCATATCTCTTTCAATACAAATTTACCTTATTGTATGCGCATTTTTTATATTTATTTCAATACAAATTAAAAAAATTTATGTGTATTTTGAAACAAATTTACATTGTTTTATATGTATTTTTGCATATCTCTTTCAATACAAATTTACCTTATTGTATGCGCATTTTTTATATTTATTTCAATACAAATTAAAAAAATTTATGTGTATTTTGGTATATATATTTTTATAAGAAATGCGCTATTTTATGGGAATTTTGCATCTTTATTTTCATACAAATTTACATTATTTTATTGATATTCGGTGTATTTATTTTGATACGATTTTATATTATTCTATTTGTTTTTTGTATATACCTTTTTTTATACATATTTACATTATTTAATGTGTATCTTGCATATATATTTTATACAAATTTATTATCTATTATCTATTTTCATACAAATACACATTCTTTTCATGATATTTTGTTTATTTATTTTGACACGAGTTTACATTATTTGATATGTATTTTGTATATATATTTTTATACGTATTTACATAATTTCATATGTATTTTGTATATATATTTAATAGATATTCAAAATACACATAAAATAACCTAAATTTGTATCAAACTATATACAAAAATACACAAAAATATTTTAAATTTGTATGAAAATAAATATACAAAATACACATAAAATAAGGTAAATTTGTATGGAAATACATATGCAAAATACACATAAAATAATGTAAATTTGAATGAAAATACATAAACAAATACACTTAAAATAACGTAAATTTGTATAAAAAATATATACAAAACACAAATAGAATAATGTAAAATCGTATCAAAATAAATACACAGAATATTAATAAAATAATGTAAATTTGAAAGAAAATAAGGTGGCAAAATACCCATAAAATAACGCATTTTTTTTATTTATAAAAATATATATACCAAAATACACAAAAAAATTAGATTTGTATTAAAATAAATATATAAAAAACACATACAATAAGGTAAATTTGTATTGAAATAGATACGCAAAATACATATAAAGCAATGTAAATTTGTTTCAAAATATGTATACGAATACACATAAAATAACGTAGATTTCTATAAATATATATATACAAAATACACTTAAAATGAGGTAAATACGTATATAAAAATGTATACAAAATACACATAAAATTATGTAAATTCGTATCAAAATAAATAAACAAAATACCAATAAAAGAATGTGTATTTGTATAAATATAAATATACAAAATACACATAAAATAACGTAAATTTATATAAAACTATATACAAAAATACACAGAAGTAATGAAATTTGAATGAAAATATATACAAAATACACACAAAATAAGCTAAATTTGAATTGAAATATATATACAAAATACATGAAATAAAGTAAATTTGTATCAAAATATTAATACAAATACACAAATAATAACGTAAATTTGTATGAAAATATATAAACAAAATACACAATAAATAATGTAAATACGTATAAAAAAATGTGTACAAAATACACATATAATCATGTAATTCGTATCAAAATAAATAAACAAAATACCAATAAAATAATATAAATTTGTAAGAGTAAACATGTATGTTGCATATTTTTTCAATACAAATTTACCTTATTATATACGCATTTTGTATATTAATTTTAATACAAATTTAATTATTCGATGTGTATTTTTGTATCTGTATTTTTATAAACATATGCTTTATTTTTTGGGTATTTTGCATATTTATTTTCATACAAATTTACATTATTTTATTGATATTCTGCTCATTCATTTTGATACGAATTGACATTATTCTATGTGTATTTTGTATATATTTTTCATACAAATTTACGTTATTTTATGTGTATTTGTTTATATATTTTGACTCAAATTTACAATATTTTATGGCTATTTTGTATATACATTTCAAAAGAAATTTACCTAGTTTTATGTGTATTTTGTATATCTATTTTCATACAAACTCGAATTATTTCTATGTATTTTTGTGTATATTTTAATACAAATTTTAGTTATGTTATGTATATTTTGTAAATTTATTTTCACTCAAATATATATTATTTTATTGGTGTTTTGTTGATTTATATTGATACGAGTTTACATTATTTCATATGTACTTTGTATATATATATATATTTTATACGCTTTTACATTATTTAATATTTATTTTGAATATATATTTTTATACAAATTCATGGTATTTTATGTGTATTTGTATATATATTTTCATATAAATTTACATTGTTTTATGTGTATTTTGTACATGTATTTTATTACAAATCTACCTTATTTTATGTTTATTTTGTATATGTATTTTGTATATTTACATTTATCCAAATACACATTCTTTTATTGGTATTTTGTTTATTTATCTTAAATCGAATTTACATTATTTTATGTGTATTTTGTGTACATTTTTTTATACGTATTTACTTAATTTTATGTGTATTTTGTATATATATTTTTATAGAAATTTAAGTTTTTTATTTGTATTCGTATATATATTTTTAAAGAAATTTACATTGTTTTATATGTATTTTTGCATATCTCTTTCAATACAAATTTACCTTATTGTATGTGCATTTTGTATATTTATTTCAATACAAATTTAAATATTTTATGTGTATTTTGGTATATATATTTTTTTAAGAAATGCGTTATTTTATAGGAATTTTGCATCTTTATTTTCATACAAATTTACATTATTTTATTAATATTCGGTGTATTTATTTTGATACGATTTTACATTATTCTATTTTTTTTTTGTATATACTTTTTTATACATATTTACATTATTTAATGTGTATCTTGCATATATATTTTATACAAATTTATTATCTATTATCTATTTTTATACAAATACACATTCTTTTCATGATATTTTGTAAATTTATTTTGACACGAATACACATTAAATAACATGAATTTGTATAAAATTTGTATCAAAATATATACTTATACACACAATAAAATAACGTAATTTTTTATGAAAATATATATACAAAATACACATAAAATAATTTAAATACGTAGAAAAATATATATACAAAAAACACATAAAATAATGTAAATATGTATGAAAATATATAAACAAATACACATAAAATAATGTAGATTTGGATAAAATATATATACAAAATGAACATTAAATAATGTAAATATATATATAAAAAATATATATACAAAAAACACATAGAATAATGTTAAATCGTATCAAAATAAATTAAGAGAATATCAATAAAATAGTGTAAACTTGTATGAAAATAAAGATGCAAAATATCCATATAATAACGCATATTTGCATAAAAATATATATACAAAAAGACATATCAAATAATTAAATTTGTTTTAAAATATATATACAAAATGCACGTACAATAAAGTAAATTTGTATTGAAATAGATATGCAAAATACACATTAATAATGTAAATTTGTATCAAAATATATATACGAATACTCATAAAATAGAGTAAATTTCTATGAAAATATACATACAAAATAGATATACAAAATACACATGTGTATTTGTTAAAAATATTTTGAAACGAATTTAATTTATTTTATGTATTTTGTATATATATTTCAATTCAAATTTAGCTTATTTTGTGTGTATTTTGTATATCTATTTTCATACATATTTAATTACTTCTGTGTATTTTTGTATATAGTTTTATACAAATTTACGTTATTTTATGTGCATTTTGTATATCTATATTTATACAAATACACATTCTCTTATTGGTATTTTGTTTATTTATATTTATACGAATTTACATTATTTTATGTGTATTTTGTATACATTTTTGATTCGTACTTACTTAATTTTATTTGTATTTTGTATATATATATTTATAGAAATCTACGTTATTTTATGTGTATTCGTATATATTTTGAAACAAATTTACATTGTTTTATATGTTTTTTGCATATCTATTTCAATACAAATTTACCTTATTGTATGTGCATTTTGTATATTTATTTTAATACAAATTCAAATATTTTATGTGTATTTTGGTATATATAATTTTATAAAAAATGCGTTATTTTATAGGTATTTTGCATCTTAGTTTTCATACAAATGTACATTATTTTATTAATATTCTGTGTATATATTTTGATACGATTTTATATTATACTATTTGTGTTTTGTATATATTTTTTTATACATATTTTCATTATTTAATGTGTATTTTTTATATATATTCATACAAATTAACGTTATTTTAAGTGTATTTGTTTATATAATTTAATTCAAATTTACATTATTTTAAGTGTATTTAGTATATGTATTTCAATACAAATTTACCTAATTTTATGTGTATTTTGTATATTTATTTTCATACAAATTGAAATTATTTTTGTGTTTTTTTGTATATACATATAGAGTAAATTTCTATGAAAATATATATTCAAAATACATATAAAATTATGTAAATAAGTATAAAAATATATATATCAAATACACCTAAAAAAATGAAAATTCGTATCAAAATAAATAAACAAAATTCCGATAAAAGAACATATATTTGTAGGAAAATAAATATACAAAATACACATAAAATTACGAAAATTTGAATAAAAATATATACAAAAAAACAAAAAAATAAATTTCAATTTCTATGAAAATAGATATACAAAATACACAAAGAATTAGTTAAATTCGTATTTACATACATGTACAAAATACAAATAAAATAATGTAAATTTGTATGAAATGAAAACAAATTCACATAAAATAACGTACATTTGTATAAAATAGATATCCAAAATATACATAGAATAATGTAAAATGTACACAGAATATCAATAAAATAATGTAATTTTGTATGAAAATAAAGATGCAAAATACCCATAAAATAAAGCATATTTTTTTAAAAATACATATACAAGAATACACATAGAATAATTAAATTTGTATTAAAATTAATATACAAAATGCACGTACAATAAGGTAAATTTGTATTGAAAAAATATACAAAATGCACATAAAACAATGTATATATGTTTCAAAATATATATACGAATACACATAAAATAACGTATATTTCTATAGAAATATATATACAAAATACACATGAAATGACGTAAATACGTATAAAAATATATATACACAATACACATTAAATAATGTAAATTCGCATCAAAATAAATAAACAAAATATCAATAAAAGAATGTGTATTTGTATGAAAATAGATATACAAAATACACATAAAATATTGTAAATTTGTATAAGACTCTATTCAAAAAATACACAAAAATAATTTAAATTTGTATAAAAATATATATACAAAATACACATAAAACTAGTTAAATTTCTATTGAAATACATATACAAAATACACATAAAATAATGTAAATTTGAATGAAAATATATAAACAAATACACTTAAAATAATGTAAATTTGTATGCAATATATATAGTATATACACATTAAATAATGTAAATATGTATAAAAAAATATATACAAAACACAAATAGAATAATGTAAAATAGTATCAAAATAAATCCACAGAATATTAATAAAATAATGTAAATTTGTATGAAAATAAAGATGCAAAATACCCATAAAACAACGCAGTTCTTATGAAAATATATATTCCAAAATACACATAAAATATTTAAATATGTATTACAATAAATATACAAAGTGCACATACAATAAGGTAAATTTGTACTGAAATAGATATGCAAAATACACATAAAACAATGTAAATTTGTTTCAAAATATATATACGAATACACATAAAATAACGTAGATTTCTATAAAAATATATATACAAAATACACATAAAATGAAGTAAATACGTATAAGAAAATGTATACAAAATACACATAAAATAATGTAAATTCGTATCAAAATAAATAAACTAAATGCCAATAAAAGAATGTTTACTTGTATAAATATAAATATACTAAATACACATAAAATAACGTAAAATTGTATAAAACTATATACAAAAATAAACAAAAATAATTAAATTTGTATGAAAATAGATATACAAAAGACACATAAAATAAGCTAAATTTGAATTGAAATAAATATAGAAAATATATAAAATAATGTAAATTTGTATCAAAATATATATTCAAATACACATATAATAACGTAAATTTGTATAAAAATATATAAACAAAATACACATTAAATAATGTAAATACGTATAAAAGATATGTACGTAATGTAAAAATTTATAAAATTAAAGATGCAAAATACCCATAAAATAACTCATATTTAAAAAAAATATATACAAAAATACACATAAAATAATTGAATTTGTATTAAAATAAATATACAAAATACACATACAATAAGGTAGATTTTTATTGAAATAGATATGCAAAAAACACATAAAATAATGAAATTTTTTATCAAAATATATACGAATACACACAATAAAATTACGTAATTTTTTATGAAAATATATATACAAAATACACATAAAATAATGTAAATACATAGAAAAATATATATACAAAATACACATAAAATAATGTAAATTCGTATCAAAATAAATAAACAAAATTTCCTCTAAAAGAATGTATATTTGTAGGAAAATATATATACAAAATACAAATAAAATAACAAAAAATTGTATAAAAATATATACAAAAATACACAAAAATAATTTAAATTTGTTTGAAAATAGATATGCAAAATACACATTAAATTAGGCAAATTTTTATTGAAATACATATACAAAATACACATAAAATAATGTAAATTTGTATGAAAATATATAAACAAATACACATAAGATAACGTAAATTTCCATAAAATATATGTACAAAATATACATTAAATAATGTAAATATGTCTAAAAATATATATACAAAATACACAGAATAACGTAAAATCGTATCAAAATAAATAAACAGACTATCAATAAAATAATGTAAATTTGTATGAAAATAAAGATGCAAAATACCCATATAATAACGCAAATTTGTTTAAAAATATATATACAAAAATACACATAAAATAATTAAATTTGTATCAAAATAAATATACAAAAGGCACATACAATAAAGAAAATTTGTATTGAAATAAATATGTTAAATAATGTAAATGCGTATCAAAATATATATACGAATACACATAAAATAGAGTAAATTTCTATGAAAATATATATTCAAAATACATATAAAATTATGTAAATAAGTATAAAAATATATATATCACATACACCTAAAATAATGAAAATTCGTATCAAAATAAATAAACAAAATTCCGATAAAAGAACGTATATTTGTAGGAAAATAAATATACAAAATACACATAAAATTACGAAAATTTGAATAAAAATATATACTAAAATACACAAAATTAATTTCGATTTGTATGAATATAGATATACATAATACACATATAATTAGTTAAATTTGCATTTAAATACATGTACAAAATACACATGAAATAATGTAAATTTGTATGAAATGAAAACAAATTCACATAAAATAACGTTCATTTATGAAATATATATACAAAATATACATAGAATAATGTAAAATCGTATCAAAATAAATACACAGAATATCAATAAAATAATGTAAATTTGTATGAAAATAAAGATGCAAAATACTCATAAAATAAAGCATTTTTTTATGAAAATACATATACAAAAAGACACATAGATTAATTAAATTTGTATTATTTCATATGTACTTTGTATATATAGAAATCTACGTTATTTTATGTGTATTCGTATATATATTTTGAAACAAATTTACATTGTTTTATGTGTATTTTGCATATCTATTTCAATACAAACTTATCTTATTGTATGTGCAATTTGTATATTTATTGTAATACAAATTTAAATATTTTATGTGTTTTTGGTATATATATTTTCATAAAAAATGCGTTGTTTTATGGGTATTTTGCATCTTTATTTTCATACAAATTTACATTATTTTATTAATATTCTGTGTATTTATTTTGATACTATTTTACATTATTCTATTTGTGTTTTGTATATATTTTTTAATACATATTTACATTATTTAATGTGTATTCTATATATATTTCATACAAATTTACGTTATTTTAAGTGTATTTGTTTATATATTTTCATTCAAATTTACATTATTTTATGTGTATTTTGTATATGTATTTCAATAGAAATTTAACTAGTTTTATGTGTATTTTGTATATTTATTTTATACAAATTTAAATTATTTTTTTAATAGAGTTTTATACAAATTTACAATATTTATGTGTATTTTATGTATATTTTCATACAAATACACATTCTTTTATTGATATTTTGTTTATATATTTTGATGCGAATTTACATTATTTAATGTGTATTGTGTATATATATTTTTATACGTATTTACGTCATTTCATGTGTATTTTGTATATATATTTCTATAGAAATATACGTTATTTTATGTGTATTCGTATATATATTTTGAAACAAATATACATTGTTTTATGTGCATTTTGTATATTTTTTCAATACAAATTTCCCTTATTGTACGTGCATTTTGTATATTAATTTTAATACAAATTTAATTATTCTATGTGTATTCTTGTATATGTATTTAAAAAAAAAAAATGCTTTATTTTATGGGTATTTTGCATCTTTATTTTCATACAAAATTACATTATTTTATTGATATTCTGTGTATTTATTTTGGTACGATTTTACATTATTCTATGTATATTTTGTATATCTATTTTATACAAATGTACGTTATTTTATGTGAATTTGTTTTCATTTCATACAAATTTACATTATTTTATGTGTATTTTGTACATGTAGTTAAATACAAATTTAACTAATTATATGTGTATTTTGTATATCTATTTTCATACAAATTGAATTTTTTTTTTTTGTATATATTTTTAATCAAATTTTCGTAATTTTACGTGTATTTTGTATATTTATTTTCCTACAAATATACGTTCTTTTATTGGAATTTTTTTTTTTTATACCAGTTTTCATTTTTTTAGGTGTATTTGATATATATATATATATATATATATATATATATATATATATATATATATATATATATATATATATATATATATATATATATATATATATATATATATATATATATATATTTTTTTTATACTTATTTACATAATTTTATATGTATTTTGAATATATTTTTTCATAGAAATTTACTCTATATGTATATACAAAAAAACACAAAAATAATTTGTATGAAAATAAATATACAAAATACACATAAAATTAGGTAAATTTGTATTGAAATACATATACAATTTTTTATTTTTTATTTTTTACAGCAAAGGAGACAGCTCAAGGGCACAAAAAAGTAAACATTAATAAAAAAAGCCGCTACTCTGCTCTAAAAGAATCCAACGACGTGGCCGAAAGATAGTTCAGTTTCGGGAGGAGAGGTGTCCTGATATCCTTCTCTTGAAAGAGTTCAAGTCGTAGGCAGGAGGAAATACAGTAGAAGGAAGATTGTTCCAGAGTTTACCAGCGTGAGGGATGAAAGAGTGAAGATGCTGGTTAACTCTTGCATAAAGGGGTTTGGACAGTATAGGAATGAGCATGAGTAGAAAGTCGCGTGCAGCGGGGCCGCGGGAGGGGGGGAGGCATGCAGTTAGCAAGTTCAAAAGAGCAGTCAGCATGAAAATATCGATAGAAGATAGAAAGAGAGGCAACATTACGGCGGAATTTAAGAGGTAGAAGACTATCAGTATGAGGAGGAGAGCTGATGAGACGAAGAGCCTTTGCCTCCACTCTGTCCAGAAGAGCTGTGTGAGTGGAGCCCCCCCACACATGAGATGCATACTCCATACGAGGGCGGACAAGGCCCCTGTATATGGACAGCAACTGTGCAGGGGAGAAGAACTGGCGGAGACGGTACAGAACGCCCAGCCTCGAGGAAGCTGATTTAGTAAGGCATGAGATATGAAGTTTCCAGTTGAGATTTTGAGTTAAGGATAGACCGAGGATGTTTAGTGTTGAGGAAGGTGATAGCTGGGTGTTGTCAAAGAATAGGGGATAGTTGTTTGGAAGATTGTGTCGAGTGGATAGGTGGAGAAACTGTGTTTTTGAGGCGTTGAAGGACACCAGGTTCTTCTTGCCCCAATCGGAAATAATAGTAAGGGCTGAGGCTAAGCGTTCTGCAGCCTCCAGCCTTGAGTCGTACACTTAAAATAATGTAAATTTGAATGAAATTATATAAACAAATACACTTAAAATAACATTAATTTGTATAAAATATGTATAAAAAATACACATTAAATAATGAAAATATGTTTAAAAAAATATATACAAAACACAAATAGTATAATATAAAATCGTATCAAAATATATACACAGAATATTAATAAAATAATGTACATTTGTATGAAAACTAAGATGCAAAATACCTATAAAATAACGATTTTTTATTAAATTATATATACCACAATACACATAAAATATTTGAATTTGTAATAAAATAAATATACAAAATGCACATACTATAAGGTAAATTTGTATTGAAATAGATATGCAAAAAACATATAAAACAATGTAAATTTGTTTCAAAATATATATACGAATACACATAAAATAACGTAGATTTTTTATAAATATATATATAGAAAATACAAATAAAATTAAGTAAATACGAATCAAAAATGTATACAAGATACACATAAACTAATGTAAATTCGTATAAATATAAATAATCAAAATACCAATAAGAGAATGTGTATTTGTATAAATATAAATATACAAAATGCACATAAAATAACGTAAATTTGTATAAAACTATATACAAAAATACACAGAAGCAATTAAATTTGTATGAAAATAGATATACAAAATACACACAAAATAAGCTAAATTTGAATTGAAATATATATACAAAATACATAAAATAACGTAAATTCGTTTAAAAATATTTTTAACAAATACACATATAATATTTGAAAAAAAAATATATAAACAAAATACACATTAAGTAATGTAAATACGTATAAAAAAATATTTACAAAATACACAAATAATCAAGTCATTCGTATCAAAATAAATAAACACAAAACTAATTAAATAATGTAAATTTGTATGAGAAAACATATACAAAATACACATAAAATAACGTTTTAAGTTTCTATAAAAATATATGTAAAAAATGCACATAAAATTAGTTTGCATAAAAAATATATACAAAACACACATTAGATAATGTAAATGAGTATAAAAATATGTATACAAAATACCTATGAAATAATCTAAATTCGTATCGAGTTAAATTAAGAAAATAACAATAAAATAATGTAATTTTGGATGAAAATATATATAGAAAACACACATAAAATAACCTAAATACAAACACAAATATACACATTAAATAATTTAAAATTGAAGGAAATAAATATACAAAATAAACATAAAATAAGGTAAATTTGTAATAAAATATATGTAAGAATACACATAAAATAATATAAATTTGTATGAAAATATATATACAAATACACATAAAATAACATGAATTTGCATAAAATTTGTTTCAAAATATATACGAATACACACTATAAAATAACGTAAATTTTTATGAAAATGTATATATAAAATACACATAAAATAGTTGAAATACGTAGAAAAATATATATACAAAATACACATAAAATAATGTAAATTCGTAAAAAATTAAATACACAAAATTCCAATAAAAGAACGTATACATGTAGGAAAATATATATACAAAACACAAATAAAATAACTAAAATTTGTATAAAAATATATACAAAAATACACAAAAATAATTTAAATTTGTTTGAAAATAGATATGCAAAATACACATAAAGTTAGGCAAATTTGTATTGAAATACATATACAAAACTCACATAAAATAATGTAAATTTGTATGAAAATATATAAACAAATACATATAAAATCACGTAAATTTGGATAAAATATATATATATATATATATACAAAATATACATTAAATATTTTAAATATGTATAAAAATATATTATTTTATATATATTTTTATTGATATTTGCGTTATTTATGTGTATTTTGTATATGTTTTCTCATAGAAATTTACATTATTTTATTGGTATTTTGTCTATTTATTTTGAAACGAATTACATGATTATTTGTGTATTTTTTACAATTTTTTTATACGTACTTACATTATTTAATGTGTATTTTGTTTATATATTTTTATACAAATTTACGTTTTTATATGTGTATTTGAATAGGTATTTTGATACAAATTTGCATTATTTTATGTATTTTGTATATATATTTCAATTCAAATTTAGCTTATTTTATGTGTATTTTGTATATCTATTTATTTTAATACAAAATCAAATATTTTATGTTTTTTCGTATATATATTTTTATAAAAAATGCGTTATTTTATGGGTATTTTGCATCTTAATTTTCATACAAATTTACATTATTTTATTAATATTTTCTGTAATTATTTTGATACGATTTTACATTATTTTATTTGTGTTTTGTATATATTTTTTTATACATATTTACATTATTTAATGTTTTTTTTGTATATATATTTGATACAAATTTACGTTATTTTAAGTCTATATGTTTATATATTTTCATTCAAATTTACATTATTTTATGTGTATTTTGTATATGTATTTCAATACAAATTTACCTATTTTTATATGTTTTTTGTATATTTATTTTCATACAAGTTTAAATTATTTTTGTGTATTTTTGTATATAGTTTTATACAAATTTAGGTTACACATTCTTTTCATGATATTTTGTTTATTTATTTTGACACGAATTAACATTATTTAATGTGTATTTTGTATATATATTTTTATACGTATTTACATTATTTCAAGTGTATTTTGTATATATATTTCTATAGAAATCTGCATTATTTTATGTGTATTCGTATATATATTTTGAAACAAATTTACATTGTTTTATGTGTATTTTGCATATTTTTTCAATACAAATTTACCTTATTTTATGTGCATTTTGTATATTAATTTTAATACAAATTTGATTAATCTATGTGTATTTTTGTATATGTATTTTTATAAAAATATGCTTTATTTTATGGGTATTTTGCATATTCTGTGTATTTATTTTGATATGTTTTTACATTATTCTATGTGTATTTTGTATATATATTTTATATAAAATGTATTTGTTTTCATTTCATACAAATCTACATTATTTTATGCGTTTTTTGTACATGTATTTAAATACAAATTTAACTAGTTATGTGTGTATTTTGTATATCTATTTTGTATGTATATTTTCATAGAAATTTAGTCTATTTTATGAGTATTCGTATATATATTTTGATACAAGTTTACATTATTAATGTGTATTTTGCATATCTATTTCAATACAAATTTACTTTATTGTACGTGCATTTTGTATATTTATTTTAATATAAATTTAATTATTTTATATGTATTTTTGTATATATATTTTTATGCAAATATGCGTTATTATATGGATATTTTGCATCTTTATTTTCATACAAATTTACATTATTTTATTGATATTCTCTTTATTTATTTTGATACGATTTAACATTATTCTATGTGTTTTTTGTATATATTTTTTTTATACATATTTACATTATTTAATGTTCATTTTGTATATATTTTATCCAAATTTACATTATTTTATGTGTATTTGTTTATATATTTTCATACATATTTACATTATTTTATGTGTTTTTTGTATATATATTTTTCTACGTATTTAAATTATTTTATGTGTATTTTGTATATACATTTTCATAAAAAATTACGTTATTTTATTGTGTATAAGTATATATTTTGATACAAATTTTATACAAATTCATGATATTTAATGTGTATTTGTATATATATTTTCATACAAATTTATATTATTTTATGTGTATTTTTTCATATATTTCATTACAAATTTACCTTATTTTATGTTTATTTTGTATATTTATTTCATTCAATTTTAAATTATTTTATGTGTATATTTGTATTTGTATTTAGGTTATTTTATGTGTATTTTGAATATATATTTTCATCCAAAATTACATTATTATATTGGTATTTTCTTAATTTAATTCGATACAATTTAGATTATTTCATAGGTATTTTGTATACATATTTTAAACTCATTTACATTATCTAATGTGTGTTTTGTATATATACTTTTATGCAAATTTATTTTATGTTCATTTTGTACATATATTTTATAGAAATTTGCGTTATTTTATGTATATAGTTTTATATAAATTTACGTTATTTTATGTGCATTTTGTATATTTATATTTATACTAATACACATTCTTTTATTGCTATATTGTTTAATTATATATATATATATATATATATATATATATATATATATATATATATATATATATATATATATATATATATATATATATATATATATATATATATATATATATATATATATATATATATATATATATATATATATATATATATATATATATATATATATATATATATATATATATATATATATATATATATATATATACATTATTTATATTTAATTTTTATATATTTTTTATACGTATTTACTTAATTTTATGTGTATTTTGTATATGTATTTTTATAGAAATCTACGTTATTTTATGTGTATTCGCATATATATTTTGAAACAAATTTACATTATTTTATGTGTATTTTGCATATCTATTTCAATACAAATTTACCTTATTTTATGTGCATTTTGTATATTTATTTTGATACAAATTCAAATATTTTGTGTGTATTTTGGTATCAATAATTTTATTAAAAATGCGTTATTTTATAGGTATTTTGCATCTTAATTTTCATACAAATTTACATTATTTTATTAATATTCTGTGTATATATTTTGATACGATTTTACATTATTCTATTTGTGTTTTGTATATACTTTTTATACATATTTACATTATTTAATGTGTATTTTGTATATATATTTCATACAAATTTACGTTATTATATGTGAATTTGTTTATATATTTTCTTTCAAATTTACATTATTTTATGTGTATTTTGTATATGTATTTCAATAGAAATTAACCTAATTTTATGTGTATTTTGTATATTTCTTTTCATACAAATTTAATTTATTTTTGTGCATTTTTGTATATAGTTTTATACAAATTTAGGTTATTTTATGTACGCATTTACATTATTTAATGTGTGTTTTGTATATATATTTTTATCCAAAGTTAATTTATTTTACGTTCATTTTTGGACATATATTTTTATAGAAATTAGCGTTATTTTATATGTATTTGTATATGTTTTCTCATACAAATTTACATTATTTTATTGCTATTTTGTTTATTTAGTTTGATACGAATTACATGATTATATGTGTATTTTGCACATATTTTTTATACGTATTTACATTACTTAATGTGTATTTTGTTTCTATATTTTTAAACAAATTTACGTTATTATATGTATTTTTATAAATATTTTGATACAAATTTACATTATTTTATGTATTTTGTATATACATTTCAATTCAAATTTAGCTTATTTTATCTGTATTTTGTATATCTATTTTCATACGAATTTAATTACTTCTGTGTATTTTTGTATATAGTTTTATACAAATTTACGTTATTTTATGTGTATTTTGTATATTTATATTTATACAAATACACATTCTTTTATTGGTATTTTGTTTATTTATTTTGATACGAATTTACATTATTTTATGTGTATTTTGTATACATTTTTTATACGTATTTACCTCATTTTACGTGTATTTTGTATATATATTTTTATACAAATCTACGTTATTTTATGTGTATTCGTATATATATTTTGAAACAAATTTACTTTGTTTTATATGTATTTTGCATATCTATTTCAATACAGATTTACCTTATTGTATGTGTATTTTGTATATTTATTTTAATACAAATAAATTTTTTTATGTGTATTTTTGTATATATATTTAAAAAAAAAATGCGTTATTTTATGGGTATTTTGCTTCTTTATTTTCATACAAATTTACATTATTTTATTAATATTCTGTGTATTTATTTTGATACGATTTTACATTATTCTATTTGTGTTTTGTATATATTTTTTTATACAAGTTTACGTTATTTTAAGTGTATTTGTTTATGTATTTTCATTCAAATTTACAGTATTTTGTATATGTATTTCAATACAAATTTACCTAATTTTATGTGTATTTTGTATATATATTTTCATACAAATTTAAATTATTTTTGTGTATTTTTGTATATAGTTTTATACAAATTTTTGTTATCTTATGTGTATTTTGTATATTTATTTTCATACAAATACACATTCTTTTATTGACATTTTGTTTATTTATTTTAACGCGAATTTACATTATTTAATGTGTATTTTGTATATATATTTTTATACGTATTTACATCTTTTCATGTGTATTTTGTATATTTATAAAAAATGCGTTATTTTATGGGTATTTTGCATCTTTATTTTCATACAAATTTACATTATTTTATTTACATTCTGTGTATTTATTTTAATACGATTTTACATTATTCTATTTGTGTTTTGTATATATATTTTTTATACATATATACATTATTTAATGAGTATTTTTTATATCTATTTTATACAAATTTATGTTAATTTAAGTGTATTTGTTTATATATTTTCATTCAAATTTACATTATTTTATGTGTATTTTGTATATGTATATCTTTACAAATTTACATAATTTTATGTGTATTTTGTATATTTGTTTTCATACAAATTTAACTTATTTTTGTGTATTTTTATATATAGTTTTATACAAATTTACGTTCTTTTATGTGTATTTTGTATATGTATTTTCATACAAATACACATTCTTTTATTGATATTTTAATTATTTATTTTGAAACGAATTTACATTATTTAATGTGTATTTTGTATATATATTTTTATACGTATTTACAACATTTCATGTGTATTTTGTATATATATTTCTATAGAAATCTACGTTATTTTATATCTATTCGTATATATATTTTGAAACAAATCTACATTATTTTATGTGTATTTTGTATATATATTTCATTATAAATTTGCATTATTTTAAGTTTATTTTTATATCTATTTTCATTCAAATTCAAATCATTTTATGTGTATATATTTATTTGTATTTACGTTATTTTATGTGTATTTTCTATATATATTTTCATTCAAAATTACATTATTTTATCGGTATTTTGTTCATTTATTTCGATACGAATTTAGATTATTTCATGTGTATTTTCTATACATATACATATACAGTAAATTTCTATGAAAATATATATTCAAAATACATATAAAATTATGTAAATAAGTATAACAATATATATATCAAATACACCTAAAAAAAAATGAAAATTCGTATCAAAATAAATAAATAAAATTCCGATAAAAGAACGTATATTAGTAGGAAAATAAATACACATAATACACATAAAATTACGAAAATTTGAATAAAAATATATACAAAAATACACAAAATTAATTTCAATTTGTATGAAAATAGATATACAAAATACACATATAATTAGTTAAATTTGTATTTAAATACATGTACAAAATTCACATAAAATAATGTAAATTTGTATGAAATGAAAACAAATTCACATAAAATAACGCACATAGGTATAAAATAGATATACAAAATATACATAGAGTAATGTAAAATCGTATCAAAATAAATACACAGAATATCAATAAAATAATGTAATTTTGTATGAAAATAAAGATGCAAAATACCCATAAAATAAAGCATATTTTTATAAAAATACATATACAAAAATACACATTGAATAGCTAAATTTGTATTAAAATTAATATACAAAATGCACCTACAATAAGGTAAATTTGAATTGAAAAAATATGCAAAATGCACATAAAACAATGTATATTTGTTTCAAAATATATATACGAATACAAATAAAATAACGTATATTTCTATTGAAATATATATACAAAATACACATGAAATGACGTAAATACGTTTAAAAATATATATACACAATACATATTAAATAATGTAAATTCGCTTCAAAATAAATAAACAAAATATCAATAAAAGAATGTGTATTTGTATGAAAATAGATATACAAAATACACATAAAATATTGTAAATTTGTATAAAACTCTATACAAAAATACACAAAAAATAATTTAAATTTGTATAAAATATATACAAATTACACATGAAATTAGGTAAATTTCTATTGAAATACATTTACAAAATACACAAAATAATGTAAATTTGTATATTTTCATAGAAATTTACTCTATTTTATGAGTATTCGTATATATATTTTGATACAAATTTACATTATTAATGTGTATTTTGCATATCTATTTCAATATAAATTTACTTTATTGTACGTGCATTTTGTATATTTATTTTAATACAAATTTAATTATTTTATATGTCTTTTTGTATATATATTTTTATGCAAATATGCGTTATTATATGGATATTTTGCATCTTTATTTTCATACAAATTTACATTATTTTATTGATATTCTCTCTTTATTTTGATACGATTTAACATTATTCTATGTGTTTTTTGTATATATTTTTTTATATATATATTTACATTATTTAATGTTCATTTTGAATATATATTTTATCCAAATTTACATTATTTTATGTGTATTTGTTTATATATTTTCATACATATTTACATTATTTTATGTGTTTTTTGTATATATATTTTTCTACGTATTTAAATTATTTTATGTGTATTTTGTATATACATTTTCATAAAAAAATTACGTTATTTTATTGTGTGTATAAGTATATATTTTGATACAAATTTTATACAAATTCATGTTATTTAATGTGTATTCGTGTCAAAATAAATTAACAAAATATCATGAAAAGAATGTGTATTTGTATAAAAATAGATAATAGATAATAAATTTGTATAAAATATATATGCAAGATACACATTAAATAATGTAAATATGTATAAAAAAGTATATACAAAAAACAAATTGAATAATGTAAAATCGTATGAAAATAAAGATGCCAAATTCCCATAAAATAGCGCATTTCTTATAAAAATATATATATATCAAAATACACATAAAATATTTAAATTTGTATTGAAATAAATATACAAAATGCACATACAATAAGGTAAATTTGTATTGAAAGAGATATGCAAAAATACTTATAAAACAATGTAAATTTCTTTAAAAATATATATACGAATACAAATAAAAAAACGTAAATTTCTATAAAAATATATATACAAAATACACATAAAATTAAGTAAATACGTATAAAAAAATGTATACAAAATACACATAAAATAATGTAAACTCGATTTAAAATAAATAAATAAAATACCAATAAAAGAATGTGTATTTGGATAAATATAAATATACAAAATACATATACAAAATAAACATAAAATAAGGAAGATTTGTAATAAAATATATGTACAAAATACACATAAAATAATGTAAATTTATAGGAAAATATATATACAAATACACATAAAATACCATGAATTTGTATAAAAATATATATTCAAAATAAATATTAAATAATGTAAAAGCGTATAAAAATATATATACAAAATACATATAAAATAATGTAAATTCATATCAATATAATTCAACAAAACACCAATAAAATAATATATATTTGAATGAAAATAAATTTACAAAATATACATAACATAACTAAAATTTGTATTAAAATATATATACAAAAATACATAGAAATAATTTGAGTTTGTATGAAAATATATATACAAAATACACATAAAACTAGGTAAATTTCTTTTGAAATGTATATACAAAATAGCCATAAAATATTGTAAATTTGTGTCAAAATATATAAACAAATACACATAAAATAACGTAAATTTGTATGAAAAATATATACAAAATACACATAGAATAATGTCAATTCGTATCAAAATGAATGAGCAGAATATCAATAAAATAATGTAAATTTGTATAAAAATAAAGATGCAAAATACCCAGAAAATAAAGCATATGTTTATAAAAATACAGATACAAAAATACACACCGAATAATTAAATTTGTATTAAAATTAATATACAAAATGCGTATATAATAAGGTAAATTTGTATTGAAAAAATATGCAACATACACGTTTACTCATACAAATTTATATTATTTTATTGGTATTTTGTTTATTTATTTTGATACGAATTACATGACTATATGTGTATTTTGTACACATTTTTTTATACGTATTTACATTATTTATTGTGTAATTTGTTTATATATTTTCATACAAATTTACGTTATTATATGTGTATTTGTATAAATATTTTGATACAAATTTACTTTATTTCATGTATTTTGTATATATATTTCAATTCAAATTTAGCTTATTTTTTGTGTGTATTTTGTATATATTTTCATACAAATTTAATTACTTCTGTGTATTTATGTATATATTTTATATAAATTTACTTTATTTGTGTATTTTGTATATTTATATTTATACAAATACACATTCTTTATTAGTATTTTGTTTATTTATATTGATACAATTTACATTATTTTATGTGTATATATATATATATATATATATATATATATATATATATATATATATATATATATATATATATATATATATATATATATATATATATATATATATATATATTTATATATATATTTATAGAAATCTACGTTATTTTATGTGTATTCGTATACATATTTTGAAACAAATTTACATTGCTTTATATGTATTTTGCATATCTATTTCAATAATAATTTACCTTATTGAATGTGTTTTTTATATATTTATTTTAATACAAATCTAATTTTTTTATGTGTTTTTTGGTATATATATTTTTATATAAAAAAAAATGCGTTATTTTATGGGTATTTTGCCTCCTTATTTTTATACAAATTTACATTATTTTATTAATATTCTGTGTATTTATTTTGATACGATTTTACATTATTCTATTTGTGTTTTGTATATATTTTTTTATACAAATTTACGTTACTTTAAGTGTATTTGTTTATGTATTTTCATTCAAATTTACAATATTTTATGTGTATTTTGTATATGTATTTCCATACAAATTTACCTAATTTTATGTGTATTTTGTATATTTATTTTCATACAAATTTAAAATGTTTTTGTGTATTTTTGTATATAGTTTGATACAAATTTAGGTTATTTTATGTGTATTTTGAATATCTATTAAATATATATACAAAATACATATGAAATTATGTAAATACGTATAAAAATATATATACAAAATACATATCAAATAATGTAAATTCGTGTCAAAATAAATAAACAAAATATCATGAAAAGAATGTGTATTTGTATGAAAATAGATAATAGATAATAAATTTGTATAAAATATATATGCAAGATACACATTAAATAATGTAAATATGTATAAAAAAAGTATATACAAAAAACAAATAGAATAATGTAAAATCGTATCAAAATAAATACACCGAATATCAATAAAATAATGAAAATTTGTATGAAAATAAATATGCAAAATTCCCATAAAATAGCGCATTTCTTGTAAAAATATATATACCAAAATACACATAAATTTTCTTAATTTGTATTGAAATAAATATACAAAATGCACATACAATAAGGTAAATTTGTATTGAAAGATATATGCAAAAATACATATAAAACAATGTAAATTTGTTTCAAAATATATATACAATACAAATAAAAACGTGAATTTCTATATAATTATATATACAAAATAAAAATAAAATTAATTAAATACGTAAAAAAAATTTTATTAAAAATACAATTAAAACAATGTAACTTCGAATTAAAAAAAAAATTCAATAAAA